>NC_037283.1:1675000-1830000 GCF_000002765.6 Plasmodium falciparum 3D7
AAATATAAATTGTTTGTATATATATATAATATATATGTACGTATATATATAATATATATTATATATATATAATATTATTATTTTTTAATAATTTATTTTTATAAAAAATATATATTTAATATTATATATATATATATATATATATATATATATAAATACACTTGCTTTGCTACTTTTATAATTTTTATACGTTCTATTTTTAAGTGTATTTTTGAATTAAAGTAAAAAAAAAAAATGATTGTATATTTTCTTTTATTTATCTATAAAGTTTAATATAATAATATATAAATATATATAAATAAATTATTAGTTTATTTATTCTAAAACGTATTTAAAAAAAATATATTATAAATATTTTATATTATAATATATAATATATAATATATACATAATATTATATATTAAATATATATATTTTTTCTCTTTGTATTATTATGATTAAAATATTATAAAAGAAATTTAATAAAATAATTTTAATTTTTTTGCTTTTTCCTTTTTGCCTTTTGCTTTTGGATTTTTGCTTTTGGATTTTTGCTTTTGGATTTTTGCTTTTGGATTTTTGTTTTTTGATTTTTGTTTTTTGATTTTTGATTTTTGTTTTTTAATATTCGAATATAAGAAAAATATTCTTAAGAACAAGAATTCTATAATAAATTATAGTTTTAAGTATTTTATTAATTTTATGTTTATAATAAATATTTATTATTTAATATATATTAAATATATATATAAAAAATAATATTATGTTTAAATAATTATATATTTAATGGTATGTATTCTTTTTTTTTTTTTAATAAAATAAATTTTTTGGATATAATTATATATAATAATATTAATATATATAAGTATTCTTTACTTAAAATTTATATATAATATATATATAAACAAATAATTAAAAATATTTTGTTAACATGAAAACAAATTAAGTATATGTATATATAATAATATATATAATATATATTTATTATATAGATATACTTAAATGTATTAAAAAGTAATATAATAACAATACCGTTCTTCTTTTTTTCATGTACTTTTTTTTTTTTTTTTTCATATAATATTATAATAAAACATGTAATTGTTTTATTTTGTATAATATAGAAATTAAAAAATAATTTTTTTTCTTTAATTTGTGTACAATGAAAAATATATAGTTAGTCCAAGGAAAATAAATAATAAATATATATAATAATATATTTATTAAAATAAAAGTAATAATATTTAAATATCTCGTAAAAATAATATATATAAGAATATAATTATATTATTTTTTTTTATCAATTGACAAATTTATTGTCCTTTTTTTTTTTTTTTTCTTTCTTTCTTTTTAAAGCTTTAATATAGTTTCTCTTAAAAAAAAAAAAAAAGAAAAATATATATATATATATATATATATATATATTATATGTATATAATGGAATATGAATTTTTTTTTTTTTTATTAAATCCATAAAGAATATATTCTATAAAATCTATAATAATATTACATGAATGCATAAAAAAAAAGAAGGGGTACATGGATAATATATAAATATATTTATTTCTTTATGGTATCAAAAATTTAAATGATATATTATAAATATACCATTACATCTTAAAATTATAAGAATTTCATGTGGTTTATTCCAATTTATATGACTTCATTTATTATTATTAGTTCACAAGAATATATATATATATATATATATATATAGATATATTTTTGTATACGAAAAAATAGACGTACTATGAAATAATAATTTTATTGTTATTATATTTTATTTATGCTTTTAAAATTCTTTTCCCTTTGTAATGTATGCCAAAAAAAAAAAATTTAAATGTTTGCTTTTTTTTTTTTTTTTTTTTCTTTTGGGAATATAAAAATTTTCATTTCAATTCATAAATATATGATAAAATAATATAATTTATTTTAATAAATATAATTAGCATTAAAGTAGAATATATTTAAAAATTAAAATATAATATTATTTAATAAAATAATTATATCTTTATTAATATATTTTGCTTATAATTTTATGGGTCCAAAAGAATAAATGATATTACAATTTTTTTTTCTTATAAATTTTATATATAATAATAAGTTAAGAAAATAAATATAAACATAAATATAAATACATATATATTATACATATATATATATATATATATATATAGCAACACATTTAAGAAAAGTATTGCCGTGAAGAAATAAATAAGTTCGTGGTATGATATATAAATATATAATCTATATTTTTTTGAACTCCAAAATATGAGAACAAAATAAATAAAATATAACATATGTATTTTATGCTTTACAATAAATATCTATATATTTTTTTCCTTTTATTCTTATAAGTTTTTCAATTATTTCATAAAATAGTATTAAATATATTTTATTATTATTATTATTCATATGAATATACATATATATATATATATATATTATATAATATATATATTTTGATAAAAGGCTCAATTAATATGCATATATAATATAATATTATTATGTATAACATTCTAATATTTATTATTTTTATATATTTGAATGATTTTATTTTAATATACTTTTTTTTTTTTTTTTTTTTTTTTAATCTTTTAAAAGGATATTAAAAATATATACTATTAAAATAATATATATTTTTTATTATATATATATTCATAAATTTATATATTTTATATTATATAAATGCTATTATTTATTAAGCATATATTTTTAAGGCCTATTTTATTTTTTTTTTTTTGTTTTGCCTACCTCCACATATAAATATTAATTAAGTGCTCTTTACTCTCTGATATTTAACATTACTTTCTTTCTTTTTTAGTGTATAGTATTTTTTTGAATATAAATATATATATTTACTATATAATATATTTATACGTATATAATATAATGTAATGTTATACTTTATATTTCCCCCCATAAGTTATATATACAATTATTTTTAATATTATCATAATAATAATATTTATTATATATATATATATATTATAATCATCATATATGTATAAAAAAAATAAATATAATTATTATAATATGAAAGAAAAAATTAATTTTATTTTTCTTTTAAATTTTCACATTTCGATAAAATTCTCTCATTTTATTAGTAAAAAAAAATTATATATTTATATATAAAATATATATAATAAATATAAATTTAAACGAAAAAAAAAAAAATATATATATATTATTGTTTTATGACAGTATATAATAATATAATTAAATAATAATAAAATATATATGTAAAAATTTATATATTCTTTAATTTTTTTTTTTTTTTTAACATTTTTTCTACAATAATAATAATAATAATATAAAATATAATATAATAAAATAATTATTTTATAAAGTTATTTATTTATTACATTTAATAATAAACTATTTAAAGAAAAAATTTTGTTTTCAAAATATAAATAAAACAATTTCCCTATAATTTTACCATTTTATATATAATAAGCCCATATTTTTATTTATTGAAAAAAAATAATAAAATATAAAAAACAAAACAAAACAATATTTTTTACAAATTTATTATTATTGAAGAATCAAATTAAAAAGTGAATACAATTACAAATCATTAATAAAATTAATAAATTAGAAAAATAAAATTTTTATAAATTTTTTTCTGTAATAATTTTTTTTTTTTTTCAAATTTGAAATATATTTATAATTTATATTAAAACAATGAGGTAATAAGAAATAAGAATAAATAAATAAAAATAAATAAATATAAATAAATAAATAATATATATATAATATATATATAATATATATATAATATATATATAATATATGTATAATATATATATATATATATAATATATGCATAATATATATATTTATATGTTTTAATTTTATAGCAAGTTGAATCAAGATTTACTTAAAAAAGCCATTTCCGACGTATTTGAAGGAACCAAACAAAAAAAGAGAAAATTTGTAGAAACAATTGAACTCCAAATAGGTTTAAAGGATTATGATACTCAAAGAGATAAACGTTTCTCAGGTACCGTAAGGTTATCTAATGAAGTTCGTAAGAAGTTAAAAGTATGTATTTTAGGAGATGCTGTACATGTAGAAGAAGCTCAAAAATTAGAATTAGATTATATGGACATTGAAGCTATGAAAAAATTAAATAAAGATAAAACTCTTGTTAAGAAACTAGCCAAAAAGTATGATGCATTTTTAGCAAGTCAGGTTATATTACCTCAAATTCCTAAATTACTTGGTCCAGGTTTAAATAAGGCAGGTAAATTTCCTTCCTTAATTACACACAATGATAAAATAAATGACAAAATTCTTGAATTAAAATCATCTATTAAATTTCAATTAAAAAAAGTTTTATGTATGGGTGTTCCTGTTGGTCATGCAAACTTAAAAGAAGAAGAATTAAGATCTAATATCGTACATGCAATTAACTTTTTAGTATCACTCTTAAAAAAGAACTGGCAAAATATTAGAACTTTACATATTAAAAGTACCATGGGAAAACCACAACGTATATATGGTTAATGTGTGTATACATCAATTATATATATATTATGTATGTAATATATATATATATATATATATATATATATATATGTATAATTAATATTTTAAGACAATACACATACCATAATAACAAGGAAGCGTTATTATTTGGATAATATTTTATGTGCCACAAAAAAAAAAATATTGATAAAAAACCAATAATGTAAAATAAAAAGAAGGAATACTCTTCTTAATATATCTAAGGAAAAATGGTAATTATCTTATTTTTTTATAGGTTACAATTTAAAAGAAAATTCGATCAAATATTTTCTATATCAAAGTCCTAATATTTTATATATATTTATAAATTTTTATATATTTATATGTTCATATGTTTATATATTTATGCTTTTTTTTTTTTTTTTTTTTTTTCGACCACCAATATTTTGAAAAGAATATTTTTTTTTTTTTTTTTTCTGTTCGACAATAGAATAACAATTTAAAAAAAAAAATAAACTTTTAATATTTCTTTTTTATTTTCAAAATATTGGGAGATTTATAATAAATCGAGCACAAGAAAAAAAAAAATATATATCTATATATATATATATGGAAGGCAAAGGTATAATGTAATAGGTGTAGGTTCAAAGTATATTCATATATCTATTTATATATATATATATATAAATATATTTATATATATATGAGTTCATAGAATATCTTTTCAAAAATGAAAGGTAAAATATAAATTAAAGTTTTATAAAAGGTATTCTCTAAAATGAAGAAAAAAAAAAAAGTTACTTTTCCAAAAAATATTTCTCCTGGTACTGAGGATAAGGAATCACAAAGAAATATATATATATATATATATATATATATAAATACATATTTTCCTTATTTTAAAAATTAATATTTATTTATTTATTTATTTAAAAGCTCTATTTTTTTATGGATAAATAGTTTTTAAAAAAAAAATTAATGTAGTTCCACAGTTTTATATATATACATATATAAATTTTACCTTCATATATATATTTATTTTTTAAAAGCATTTATTGTTTTATTTTGAGGTCTGCAAAAAAGTGCTATATGAATGTATAGTTATATCATATTAAGAAAATTTCAATTGCCTTATTTTATTTTAATATATTTATTTTTGGAGACCTCTTCCTTATTTTGCTTTTTTCCTTTTATTCTTTTAAATAAATAAGGGTATATTCATTAAAGGAAAATAAAAATAATTACACATTTGCAACATGTAACATTAAGTTATTTTTTATATTAAATAAAAGAAATATATATATATATATATATATATATATATTTAATTAATATTATCTTCTGTTCTAGTTTTTTTTCAGGAGTATCATATTTTGACATTAATTATATGTCACATGTGTAACTAAAAAATTTTAATTTAAAAGAAAAAGAAAAAAAAAGACACCCCAATAATATTACCATTAATATTATTTAAGATATTTATTGTAAATTTGGTCTAATTCTATTTTGTTATTATAATATATATATATATATATATATATATTTGATAATTTTAATTTTTTTTTTTTTTTTTTTTTTAATATATAATTATATCATTTTGGTATATATTTGAAAAAATATAAAAGAAATAAATAATAATTATTTTTTTTTTTTTTTCTTTTATTTATTGAACTGTATATTCGAAATCAAAAAAAAAAAAAAAAAAAAAAAAAAAAAGAACATTTTATCATACATACATGGATATGTATGTATATATATATATATATATATATATATATTTTTAACTCTTTAAAAAGAGAATAAGATAATACAAATTTATATTTCACACATTATTATATACTTATATATTTTTCTTTTTGTTTGTTCCTTTAGGTGTAGCAGATACATTTATAAAAAATACATAAATAATTTTTTTTTTTTTTTCTTTTTTTTGTATAATGAACGAAATTATGAAATTGTGAATATTTTCAGCGTTTAATATTAATTAAGTTGTTCTTGATGAGTTGTTAATTTAGGTAGTATAAGCACTAAATGTTTTTGTCTCTTTGTTTTAATTTAATTTGTCTGAAATTTTGACATTATTATTTATTTTATTAAATTTTTTTTTACAATCTTGTCTTTTACAAAATATGTTTAATTGAAAATGTAAGATATATTTTTTTTTTTTTTTCTTGGTTAAATGTATAATTTTGATTATTCCTTCTTTTTAGTAATAAAAATGTTTGTGTGACAAAATTTTTTTTTGATTATTTTGTTTTTTTTTTGTTTTTTTGTTTTTTTTGTATATTTTTGTTGATATATGGTAATACCATAATTTTATTTATATTTACATTTTTGTATATAATGACTACAACGGATACCTGGAAAGTTGAGTGGGACAATGAACTTCGCCAGCTCCCAAACGTTGAGTCCGTAACATGTTTTGATTTACAACTAACGGAAAATGTATTTCTGATATGGCAGGTTAAATGAGAAAACAAAAGGAAATGATGAAATACATGAACGTCTTATTATTAAACATATATATATATATATATGTATATTTATTTATTTATTTCCCCCCTTGTTTTAGTTTTTAAAACTTTATCTATCTACGAGCCCCCAAGTTAGAAGTATCATAGACTTCATTGCAAGTATAAATATAAAATAAAAAAATTCAAGAAAATATATATATATATATATATATATATATATATATATATATATATATGTATATATTTATTTATTTATATATATATATAAAATATTTTATGAAATGCATTTTCTCTTCCATTTTGAAGTTAAAAAAGCTCAGAGCTTACAATGGGGTGATCACATTGATAGTGTAATGTCAAGTGGGCTAAGGAAAGGACAAGAATTATTTCATGTATTTTTGTCGAATGGAAAAAAAATTCAAACAACTTATTCAAAAAAAAAATTATGTGATAGATTAGAATATTATCACATTAAGAATTATATCATTTTAGAAAAAATAAATACAGGTTCTGTGGGTCAAGTTCATGTGGCCTTAGACAAATCAACTGGTAATTTAATTAGTATATAAACAGAAAAAATTTATATATATAAATATGTATCTTATTAATAAAAATTTTTTTTTTTTTTGTTTCACTTATTTAGATACATTCGTTGCTGCGAAGGCCATAGATAAATCCACAGTACAAGGTGATATTGGTTTATTTGAAAAATTAAAAGATGAAATAAAAATATCATGCATGATGAATCACCCGAATGTTGTTAAAACATTGAACATTTTAGAGACTAAGGATAAAATTATCCAAATTATGGAATATTGCGATGCGGGGGATTTAATATCATACGTTAGAAATGTAATAATAAATAAATAAATATATATATATATATATATATATATATATATATGTTTGTGTGTTATTACATAAGAGGCTATATATATATTTTTTTTTGGTATGAGAATGAAAAATTATGGTCATATTATTTTTTTCTATATTCACTAAGTATTAATATATATATATACATTTATATATTTTAATATAAATATATTTTATATTTTTTTTTTTTTTTTTTTTTTTCTCACTACTCGTTTCTTTTTCCTTTTTTGGTGATCTTCTTATGTTTCTTAGAAACTCTATTTGGACGAAGTAAGTGCTCAATATTTTTTTCGTAAAATCGTGGAAGGGTTGAAATATATGCACAAAAATAATATTGCACATAGAGATTTAAAGCCTGAAAATATATTTTTATGTAAAATACAAATATCACAAAAAGAGAAGACATTGATTAGGGTTGGTAAATTACCTTCATGTATAGAGTATGATTTAAAGATTGGTGATTTTGGTGCATGCTGTATAAATGAGAAAAATAAACTACATCATGATATTGTAGGCACGTTAAGTTATGCAGCACCTGAAGTATTAAATTGTAATAATAACAATGGATATAATAGTGAAAAAGCTGATATATGGAGCTTAGGTATAATATTATATGCTATGTTATTTGGTTTACTTCCATATGATAGTGAAGATAAAGATGTAAAAGAAGCATATAATGAAATTATAAAAAAGAAAATCGTATTTCCTAAAAACCGTGTTAATAAATTTTCTACAAGTGTACGAAGTTTATTATTAGCTATGTTAAATATTAATCCACAAAATAGGTTATCGCTTGATGAAGTTATGAAACATGAGTGGCTAGCTGGAACAGCTAAAAATAGATTAGAGATGTCTAACATAAATAAAAAAATAAATTTTCCCATATCCTCAACTGTTGGATATCCAATATATTCAAATAAGAATATTATGGATTATAATATTTATAAAAGGTTGGCATTAATAAAAAATGATCATAATAGTAGTACTAACTCTTTATATAGTAATGGTAACAGCACAACTATTTCGAATAGTAACACTACTAATATGAATAATAATGTGAATAATAATGTGAATAGTAATGTGAATAATAATGTGAATAATAATGTGAATAATAATGTGAATAACAATATGCATAACAATATAATGAATAATGTGTATAATAATATGAGTAACAATATAAGTGCTATTTTAAAAGTGAATAATTTAAGAGACAAAAATAATATAGCGGAAAATACCTATAAATTGGATAGCATTACTAACAGTTTATATGGTGTCCACAATAATAATGTTAATAGTAATAATTTGAAGGAGGTATTATATAATCATATGAAATATTACCTTAAGGGTGATAACAAATATAATAATACTCCAGGTGAACATAAAAATGATTACAATTTGGAAACATTATTAAAGAAAAAAGAAGATCAAGTTGTGGGAGATCTCAAGGTGATAAATAAAAAGGTAGGACATTATTTAAGTAGCAAAAATACAAAAGAGATCAATATAAATAATAAGATAGCCAATTTGGTTGTAGGGAATAAAAATGGTAATAATAATATTATTGCAAAAAAAAATATAATGATTAATAATAATAATAATGATAATAATAATATATCATCAGATAATATTCCAAATAAAATGTGCAAAGTAGATAATAATATAGTATCCTATAATAAATTTAATGTAGAGCATTATGAATATAATAATAAAGGTTGTATGCAAAGTAAATGTAATCAAAATAAAAAGGATGAAGAAGTAGTACATATGAATAAACTACATTCTATATGTTCTAGTAATGATCATAAATTATATGAAATGTACATGTATCAAAAAAATGATAATAATATGAATGAACATGTGAATTTTATTAATAAGAGTTCAAATAAAGAAATATCCCGATTAGAAAACAAGTATGTAGAAAAAATATATTATTTAAAAAATAATGATATGCATATAAATGATGATTATATAAAAGATAAAGCAATTAAGAATGTAGAAAAATATAATTTTATTAATAAGGATAAAAATAGTAGTACATATAAAATTAAGGATTATATAAACAACAACACACTGAATAGAACTAAATACAACATTAGAGCGGATAAATTTAATAATATTATTGCATTAAATAATCACATTATTTCAAATGATACAAATAGACATTTATATATAAATAATAAATTATCTATTAATAAACAGAAATATAATAATACACCATATTATAATTACTATTATTATTATTATGATGATGATGATGATCGAAAAAAGGAATATAATAAATATGTATATAAAAAAAATAAAAAATGTGGGACTAATAATAGTGAGCTTATTTCATATAATTCAAGTGTGTATGAAAAAGGAAGTACCCCCTCTTCTTATAATATAAATAATGTACCCATAAGTTATATAAAACATGATAGTATATATAATGGAAGCCTTTCTCAATATGTAAATAACTCCTCATATGATAAAAAAATATTATCATCATCCTATATAAAGGATAACGAAAGTCATGTTAACAAAATGAATATTGAAAAATCTACCATATGGTATTGTTCAACTAATGAATTACCTAATGATACTATCAAAAAAGATAGTGTACATAAAAAAGAGTCTCTATCACAAGAATTTCCTGTAAATAATAATGATGATGTTTTAGATATAAAAAATGATGAACAAAGTAAATGTGCATATAATAATTCTGTGGTGGATGAAAAGGAAAATAATAATATAAATGTTGGTGAGTTCAAAATTATTTCTCCTAATAATTTAGATAGCAATAATATATCAAGCACTAAACATATAACTGTGAGAGATACATATAATGATAATATAAATAAAACAAAGGAAGCCTATATTCTTATCAAGAAAGATGTAAATAATGCAAAATGTGATAATATTTTTGAGCTAAGTAAAATGAATGAACATAGTGAAAACGGTAATAATAGCAAACATACAAATAGTGATATTGAAATAAACGATAGAGCAAAAAATCTTAATGATTTTGTTAGCATGCATGAAATGAATAATTTTAATAAGGTTGATGATACTCAATTATATAAAAAAAAAATTTCAGAATTGTCAAATAATAATGAAAAGTGTTGTAACATTAATGAGGATAAAAATAAAGAGAATAAGAATATACATATGCATGTTATAAAAGAAGATCCAAATAATAATAATAATGATAATAATAATACAAATATAAGTGCGGATAATAATTATTCATACAAATACGTTGATGGTGATATTAAGAGGGAATGTGTTTATTCGACAGATGATATAAATTATGTGTATGTAAAACCTTCAGTATGTTCATTAAATGCAGATGGAAATGAAAATACGGAGAAAATTATTAAAAATATGAATTTTTATGGAATGGATAAAATATATAGTACTATTGTTCAAGAGAAAAATGAAGAGACCAAGGAAGATATAAATATGGATCACATAAAATATAACATAAATGGTAATATAAAAGAAGATATTATAAATTCAAATAATGTTTTCAATACACATAATGAGCAACCTTTTATTGATAACAAAATAATGATGTCAAATATTAATAGTAAGGACAATACAAAAATGTATGGTAATATTTTTCAAAACAGAAATAGTAATAGTATATATGAAATAAAAAGAAAAGAAAAAATATATATTATAAATGTAGATACACCAGATGAATGTAATGAAGTAAAATGTGATTTTTCATATAACGATCATAAAATTGAAGCAAATAAAGATGGGGATAATAAAGAACATAATAATAAAGATAAAGATGGAGAAAATGATGAACATAATAATAAAGATAAAGATGGAGATAATGATGAACATAATAATAAAGATAAATATGGAGATAATAATGAACATAATTATATAGATAACAATGAAGACAATTATATAGATAAAGATGAATATGTTAATTATTATCATGATTACAATAATCCTGAAAATATTGATCATAACAAATATGAACAAATATCAGGATTAAATATTAAAGAGTATGATATAAATGAAAAAGGTAACTATAACAATAAAAAAAAAAAAAAACAAAAAAATGAACATAAGAAAGAAGCCAATTTTACAAAACATAAAATGTTTATATTAGAAGATCAAAAAATGTTGAATACAAGACGAGGGAATAATCACATGAAGCTAATGGATAAGGATTATATAAATGAATATATAAAAATAGAAACGTCTAATTATTTTAATAAAGAACATATTAAAAAATATAGTTCTTTGTATGGAAAAAATGAAAAAAAAAATGATATAATTAATATTAGGAATTTTAATGATTGTATTTCCGATTATAAAAATAGTATATGTGATGGATTCCAAGATATAAAAAATAATTCGGTAAAAAATATTTTTAATCAGGATAAAAAAATATACCACGATTTATCTAATAATTGTGTATTATATAATAATATATTTACTCAAACTAATCTTGAACATTTTTCTTCAAATAAACTTGAATATAACAAAAATTGCAAATACCCCTATAATAATTTAATGAAAAATTATTCCTATAGTGAATATTCGTTCGATATACAAAACAAAACGTCTACATATACAAATAAGGTTGACATTAATAAAGCTGATTTGAAAGAAGCATACTCAGACAAAAAGATAAAATATAAAATTAGCAATATAACGAAAAATGAACAGATCAATATATATGATGATATAAAAAAATGTAGTTCTAATAACAATAATACTTTTTATATTGATGACGAAGCCTCTTGCTTAGACATTACAAATTTGAGTGATAAAGAAATAAAGAACAAAAAAGAAAGAGCGAAAAAAAAAAATATATTAAATAATAAAAAATGTATATTATCAAATGGAAGTAATATATTTATTGGTAAGGAATATAAAAAGAATCAACACATGGATTATATGAACAAAATTAAAAAGAACGAAAATGATGTGTTATATCTAAATAATTCCGTTTCTCTTAAAAGATCATTTAGTATGTTACATTTTAATAGAAATATAAAAAATCATGTTAATTATTATTATGATGATCATAATAAAGATAGGAGAGAGAAGGATATATTATTAGTAGATCATATGAACAATTATGTGATAGAACATAAAAATAAAATAAACATATATAATATAAACCTAAATAATTCTAATTTAAATAATATAAATAAAAATGAAAACAACAAAATAGATAGTATAACTAGTATAGCTAAAAAATGTCATAGTAGTGATATATTTTTAATAAGAGATAATATATTAAATAATTTATCAAATAAAGAATTCAAAAATATTATAGCAAGAAATGTGTCATTAAGTCATGAATTCCCTCTTATACATACAAATGAAGAATTGAATAAAAAAACAAAGAAACAAATTATTAATAATAATATAATATATGATAAAATTGGTATTTCAAATAATAAAAAGTGTAACATACCAACCAAAAAATATGTTAATAATATGTATAATCTAAAATATAAGAAATGTGAACCAAACCAACAATTTAATGATAATGTCAAAAATTATAAAGTCGATAATGTTGTATCCGATTTCATATTAACAAGTGAAGAAAGTCTAATGACCAAGAAAAACAACAAAAATTATAAAAATGATAAAAATGATAAAAATTATTTTGATAACTCAAATATAATATCATATAATGAAATGAAAAAAAAAGTAACTATGGAAAACATAAATATGGATTGTGTAGTAAAGAATAAAACATATGATAATATGAATAAAAGCAATATGAAAAAAATTAACTTCAATAAATTAAATATATCGCATAATACACAAAATAATAATAATCATATATATAATAAAATAAATACATATGATAATAATTTAATGAATATAAAGGATACATTAGGTACATATTCAGTTACCGAAAAACATTATTGTCGACAAAAAAATATTATGAATGAAAAGGAGATATTTCATTATGATCTTATATCATCAAATAATTGGGATAATCATCTACGTGATTATATGTTATATTCTTTATCAAAAAATCATTATACATTTTTAAGAAAAAACACTTTATCAAAAGACATTCCTATGCATAGTGATATCAATTTATTTAATAATAAAAAGGAAGATACAACAAGTAAAAATAAAAATGAAAAAAATTTTAAAATAAATCATAATGAAAAAAATATTTCTGAATATCCAAATTTAAGTAATAATTCGATTTCACATATTTCACACACAAATATTAAATCAAAAAAAGTTAAACAAAATAACGATCAGGATAATCATTTCCATAAAAAAATAATAAATGAGCAATCAAATGTATTTCAACCAAAATTAAAGTGGTTAAATATTTTCACTCGTAATTTTAATAAGGACCAATTAGGTACTAAATATAAATGAGCCTTTTTTTTTTTTTTTAAACATAATATGGATGTATTCATACATGCACACGTACATATTTAAATATAAAATATATATATATATATATATATATAATGACAAGTATAAGTATCACAAAGAAATAAAAAATTAAGATTTTTTTAGAAAATAATATAAATATATTCATTCATAATTCTAAATCATACTACTGACCAATTATAATGATATGTTTATATATATATATATTTATATATTATATTAAAATGTTGGGGAAATCAAAATTGTACATCCTTATTTCACATAGTTAAATATATTTAAAATAAATATATACATATATTTTTTAAGACTTATAAAAAAAAAAAGAAAATTCAGAAAAACATAGAATCCAACTTTTATATATAACATAAATATAATAAAATTAAAATATAATTTATTACTCATATATAAAAGCATTTTATATAATATATTAAAATATATAATGGCGTAATAATTCTTATTGTTCCATTTTCATATATACATCATTGTATAAATTTTGATCATATATATAATATATTATATTTAAACTTTATATATACCGTTAATGTTATTCCGCATAAACAGGTTATAAATATATACATTTTATAAATGTATACATATATATATATATATATATATATATATAATATATATTCTATGCATATTATTTTAATAAGGCTTGTTTTTTTTTTTTTTTTTTTTATATATATATATTAATCTATGTTTCGAATTTTTTATTATATATTAAAAATGGGTTTTACATTTTTGTGCTAAAACTTATATATTCCTTTCTTTTCTTTTTTTTCATTTTTTTTTTATTTTTTGTTTTACTTTATTTTTTTATTATTTCACTAGGGCTTCAACATATATATAATAATATATAATAATATAATATAAACAAATAAATTGTTTTGTCAACTACATTAAAGATAATAATATCTATTTTGTTTTATTTATTTTTATTTTATTTTATTTCTTATTTCTTATTTTTTATTATATATTTTTTTTTTTTAATTTCATTTTGAATTAGTGGAAAGAGGCAAAAAAAAAAAACAAGAAGAAATAAAGTTATAAAGAAATAAAAATATAAAGAAATAAGTAAAGAAAGATTAAAAAAATAATATTATGAGGATATAAAAATTAAGAATACGATGAATATTAATAAAAACATTTTTAAATAATTTTAATTAATAATCTATTAAGAACATAATGAAATGAATAATTTAAATTAAATACATTATATATCCTTGTGATGTGTTTTAAATACCCCTTAGCTTCTTTTTTTCTTTTTTTTTTTAAAGTCCTTATGAATATATTTTATATATGAAAATTTTAAATAACTCAATATAATTTATGTCAATTGTGTAATAATATATTTTTTAAGTTTATATTTTATTTATACATTATATTTAAAATAGATTTTATTTAACATTACACTTATATATATACTTATATATTTATATATATATATATATATATTTATTTATTTATTAATATAATATTTTATGTGAATATATATTTTTGAATATCATTTTTACCTCTAATAGGAATATTTCGAGTTTTTAAAAGTTATACAATATTAGTCCATATTTTTGCACACCATTTTTTTTTTTTTTTTTTTTTTTTATGTATTTTTTTTAAAAAGAAGTTGTATTTAAATAAATATACACCTTAAAAAATTGAAATAATTTTAATTCTCTTACGTTAATTTATTTATTTATTTATTTTTTAAAGAGATAAAATAATCTCCATATATATATATATATATATATATATATATATATTTATATATCAATATTTATTTAATTTCCTCTATTCTTATATAATTTAAAAAAAAAAAAATGGGAGATAATAACACATCCAGCGGTAGTAGTCCCGTTTTGTCAGTAGGTAATATTCGAGGTTTTGGTGGAAGTGACTTTGGGTCTTTTAGGATGTCGAATGAATTTTTGGGTTGGAAAAATAAAAAGACAAATAATGTATATCAGTATAAGTGTAGTGATATTGATGAAGGTTGTTGGATTAAAACTAGCTATAATAATAATAGATTACATTTAAAATTAGGTGAATCAAAAGAGAATATTATAATATATTTTGATGGATTTCCAGATAGAAATGTGAATGAAATAACGCAACATTTCCAAAAATATTTTAATATAAGATTAAATAATAGAAAGATAGCAACGAAAGGATGGAACTGGGGAGAATTTAAATTAGAAAATTCTAATTTGTGTTTTGATATAGATAATAAATATGCTTTTAATTTACCTACGAATAATATTAATCAGTTAAATGTACAAATTAAAACAGATATTGCTATGGAATTTAAAAATGATGAAAATAATAATAAAGGTAATGAAGATTTCTTAGCTGAAATACGTTTTTATTATCCACATGAAAATGATGAAAATCAAAACTTCCAGAATTTAAAAAATGATTTATTAGAAAAAGTAAATATAGGAGATACCAAAAGTGAAAGTATTGCTTCTCTATCTAATATACCTCTATTAGTACCAAGAGGTAGATATGATATTGAAATGTATTCCAGCACATTTAAATTACATGGAAAATCTTATGATTTTAATATACAATATACTAATATTAATAAAATGATTTTAGTACCAAAAAGTAATTCTAATCAATATGTTTTAATATTCAGTTTAAGTAATAAAATGAAACAAGGACAAACTGAATATCCTTTTATTTTAATACAATTAAATAATGATGATGATATGGAATTAGATATAAGTGCTAGTGACGAAGTTATGACAAAATATAAACTTGAAAAAACTATTTCAGGAAAAGCTCATGATGTTGTAACCAAACTTTTTACTGCCTTAGTTAATAAAAATGTTATTGTTCCAGGAGATTATCGAACTTCTAAAAACCAGCATGGTATTACTTGCAGTTATAGAGCTGCAAGTGGTCAACTTTATCCATTAAATAAATATTTCCTATTTATTGTGAAACCGGTTATTCTTATTTCTTTTGATGATATTGTAACACTCAGTTTCCAGAGAACAGGAAATATTAATCAACACCGTTTCTTTTCTCTTATTATTAAACACAAAAGAGGAATGAGCTATGAATACACTAATATTGATAAAAGCGAGTATAATCCATTACTTACCTTTTTGAAAAGCAAAAATATTAATATACAAGATGATGCCAATGATTTGGAGAAAAAACAAGATTTCCATAATGAATTGGATGAATCCGATGAAGAAGAATATGTTGCAGATGATGACGACGATGAAGAGGATTATGTTGCTGAGGAGGAAGACGAAGATGATGATGGCGATGATGACGATGATGATGAGGAGGAAGAAGAAGAAGAAGAGGAAGAAGATGATGATAAATAGTTTTAAAATTAAATATTATGGCATAATTCAAGAAATATATATATATATATATATATATTAATACTACATTTGTGAATATAAAAAACAAGTATTTCTCTACACGTAAAAAAAATTTCAATGATTTAAAAGATTTTATATTTTATATATAAGAAAAAGGATATATTTCTTTTTCTTTTTTTTTCATATTTGACCATGTACAATATTATTATATTATACTATATTATATTCAACTTGAATATTTTATATAACATGTTCAATTTATAACTATCAACAATTAAACTTTATTCAATTACATATATATATATATATACCAAAATATTATGAACATTCAGGTAAAATATATATCTATACATTTTGTTGTCAAATTAAAATTAAAGGGGTAAATTATGAAGATTAATCATGTTGACAAAAATAAAAGTAAACAATAATAACAGAAAAAAAAAAAAAAAAAAAAAGCAATTAAATTAAAAAAATAAATAAAATAAATTAAAAAATTTATGTATATTATATATACATGTAATTAAAAAGAATAGTGATGGATTTAAAATTTATAATGTTATGTGTTCTTTTAATAAAAGAAATATATACTTACATATTATAACCTTATGTGTGTGTTAATATATTTATACGTTGATATTTTTTTCGTGTATCTTTTCATATTCTTCCTTCTTTATCTTGGAATAATTTTCAGCTTCCCTATAAAAAAAATTAAATGTACATATATATATATATATATATATATATTTATTTATTTATTTACAAGACTATATACATATAAATGCATAATTTCAAAAATATAATATTACTTTATGAAACACATAATCCTATTAACAAAATTATTATTCCCAATATTCTGTTTTATGAAGGTCTTCTCGTTAGTCAGTGGCTCATTTTTTTGTAATTCAAAGAATATTGAAATAAACTTGGTTAATTCATATGACTGAAAAAAAATAGAAGTAAAAAATGAAATAATTAAATAAAAGAAATAATATAAATATTATAAAAACTTGTATAATGGTAGTTATATGATAAAAATATAACATATATATATATATATATATATATATATATATATATATTTATTTATTTATTTATTTATATCACGTTGCATGTCTTACATTTCTAAAACAGCATAGTAAGTTTAAAATACATTTGAGTCGAATTAGTACTTTGCTTTTTAGAGTATTATTAATATCAGCTATTACGCATGCTTTACCTTTCAAGGTATCCATATTTTTGCTATTTTTATAAGTTGCGTGTATATTTTTACTTATATTTATATATTCTTTCGATAAAATAAAATCGTTAATTTCCAATTTTTCTAATAATAGGAGAATAATATTATTAAAATAAGGGTAAGCAATATTAATTTTTTTAGGAATTTCTATATGATATACTATAATCCAATATAAACGAAAATATCTTTTTGCTAAATATATGCCTATTAAATTTTCTAATGTTTTTATTACATTATATTGAACATATCTATCTTCTATTTTTCCTTTTTTTTTCCCTTTTCCCTTTTTTTTTTTTTTTTTTTTTTTAAATAAAAATGATCCCTTACGACAATTTCCATCATCATTATCGATAAAACTTTCTCTTTTTGAAAAACATGAAGAAAACCTAAAACGTGTTTTAATATATTTGACAATTTTCTTTAGAGATATTCTTCTTTTTTTTTGTAATTTTCCTATATTTATATTTCTGTCTTCATATATATTTATTATATATTTCCACATATTTTTAATATTTTCTATTTGTCTTTTGATTGAAATTTTATGAATACTGGTGACTTTTACTAGTTCACTTGTATATTTATTTATATTATTAATATTTTTATATTTTATAATTTCCTTTTCTAAATTAAAATCTATATCATAATAAATTCTTATTAACTTTAATGCTTTATGTTTACTAATTGGGACATAAAAGTTGGAAAATCGTAAATCTAAATTCATTAAATGATAAGACAATATATTAAATATATAAAATTGTTGCTTTATATATAAGCATAAAAAATGTTGAAAAAATATATTTCTTGAATTATAATTATTATCATTATTATCAGTATTGAAAATATTCAATATTCTATTTTTTACATAAAAAACATTATCTTTAGCTCTTCCTATGGGCATTTTTTCTTTCCCTCCTTTTTTTTCTTCATTTGTTATTTCTTTAATAAGAAACTCTTCTTCATTCTTATTCTTTTCACCCTTTTTGCTTTTCTTTAAATCGAAATAAAAGGAATTTTGTAGAACATATAACACTTCTTCTTCTATACAAAAGGGAAAAAAAAAAAAAATATATATAGATATATACATACAATAAATAAAAAATAAATAATACAATATTATATGGTATAAAATAAACACAATAAAATAAAATTTCATATTTATGCATTTTATATAGCGACATGTTTCCTATTTTGTTAATATATATCCGATTGCACTTTTATTGTTATAATATAATAATATATATATATATATATATATTTTATTTGGATGTTTATAAATTACACAAGTATTATTTTACTTATTATATATTACATTAATTAATATGTTATAAATAAAAATATTTTTTCTTACCATTGTATCCTCTCAACCATAAATCGAAGATGCTGAAATTTATCTCAGTTATATTAGGAGAAAATAAAGGAATATCAAATTCAGTTATGTCCATTTTTTTTTTAGTGTTTCATTATATATGTATATATATTATATATATATATATATATATATAATATATTTTTTTTTTTTCATGTTCCTTTCATATTTCGAATAAAAATGAAATAATGGTTCTTTTCTTCTTTTTTTTTTTTTTTTTTTTTTTTTTTTTATTATATCATTTTTAAGATGTTTTAATATAATTACATTTTGAAAAAGGAGGGGGGAATTTTATATTATAACAAGACTTGAAGTGTTTCTCTATTCACATTCAATAATTTATATATATATATATATATATATATATTTACAAATATGTTTATTTAAAAAAATAAAATAAAAAATATATAAAAATAAAATTATACTAAAACACTAAATATACATGTATATGTATTTATATATATATATATATATATGTATACATATTTTTTTACTTTGTTATTTTTTATAATTTCTTTTTTTTTTTTTTTTTTTTTTTTTTGTACAAAATGTATGTTCCTTTTTTATATAAAGAAGTATATTATGTATCAGAGCATGTATGTATATGCTTTTATCTTGTCATTTATTTTCAGAAAGAAAACAAAATAGATTATATAAAAAATATATATATATATATATATATATATATATATATATATATATGGTACGTTTAAATATTTATTTAAAATGCTATAGTTTATTTATTATATGTGCAATTATGCAAATTTGTATTTTGTGAGTCTTTGAAAAAAAAATAATAATAAGGTGACTTTTGGAAAATCACATATAACAAAAAAAAAAAAAAAAAAAAAAAAAAAGAAGAAAAATACAATAAACATAGTATTATATAACAAATAGTATATAAAGAATAACTTATAAAAAATAACATAAAAAAAAAATATGATGTATAAAATTATTAAAATCTAAAGAATTCCATCCACATATTTAACATTATAAAAATCACAAATTTCAAAACAAATAAAAAAAAAAAAAAAAAAAAAAAATTAAAGAATGACAAGAATATTTATTATATATATATATATATATATATATATATATATATATTTATATTTATTATATTATTTTTATAAGTGTGAATAATCTTATTATGTGATCAGATATCCGACACATATATAATATATGCTTAATCAAAATTGACAATAGATATCTTTGTTATCAAAATTTGAATTCCTATAATTGGAATCATTTGGATTAATATTTTTCTCTTCATAATTTATGGAATTATTATTATAAGATTCATAGGAACTTTGTATATTTTGTTTACTACTTTGACTAGTATTATTATCATTATTTGCAGATTTAAATTTATATTGATTATTCATTTTTTCGTAATGCTGTTCATCCGATGATGAAGCTATTCTATTATAATACTCATTTTGATAATTGACATTATCATTAGGGTTTATATTATATATACCATCATCCAATTCATCATTATTATAGTTATTATTATTATTATTATTTGAGTAGTTGTCTTTTATATAATTATATTGTTTATTCTGATTATATGAATATATTTTTGGTTGATAAAAATTTTTATCATTTGTATTTGATTCAGAATAATTATTCTCCATATTTTGAATTTTTGAAATTTTATCATTAATATAATCATTCATATTTTCACTACTATTATAATTACTATATTTATATGATAAATCATCATCTGTTATATCTTGATAAGTATTTTTTGAAGTATCATATTTAATATCATGTGGCATATAATTTTCTTTACTATTTTTATTAATTTTGTTATTAGAAAAGTGTTGTTTGTGAATATAATCATTTGTATAATGCTCATTATATGAATCTTTATTTTTTTGTTCATCAGGATTTGTATAATATTCGTTGTGGTCCTTCTTATAATTAATTTTACAGGATCCTTTATCATAATATTTATGTTCATGATTATATTGATTAGTTTGTTCTTTTTTGTATTTATTTAAATTAATAGTTGACATGGTTGTTATTTGTTGTTTGATAAAATTGGTGTTACAATTATTTCTAAGGTGTACTAATATATACATATTTACTTCTTCATGTCTACTAAGATATGGAAAATTTCCTCCTGATTTCATTATAGCATATTTAGCTAAAGGATATGCTTTTTTCATATCATCATTTAAAGAATCGGGATAGATATTATTAAGTGTTTGTAAAATAGTAATACATTTATCATTCATATAAATTTTATCAATATTATCAGATGATAATTGTAAACTAATTCTTCCTCCTAAATCGGATGCTGAAATTAAATCAATTTCATTACTCATAAATTCTAAGGAATTCATTTCTTTTAAATCTACATGTTCATAATTTAAATAAATGTAATTTTCCAATATTATCTTTTTTAATAAAACATGAGGTAAGAAACTATAAAACTTTCCATAAATGTTTCTTAAAGATGCTATGGATGCAAAATTATCAGTTTTTCTATAGGAATTACATAAAATTAAAGATTCTACTTTTGACGGATATAATTTAGCATACAACTGAATTAAATATCCCCCTAAATCTGAAGCAAAAAAATGAGCTTTCTTTATATTCAAATATTCTAATATGTTACACATATTTTTCATCCAATCTTTTAAATTGTTATAACAAGGATACTGTAAGGATATTACTCGAAAACCTAACGTACTTAAATTATCTAACTGATAAAAATAACATCCTGCCGTTCCACATACACCATGTAAAAATATTACTATATTCTCCTTCTTACTGTTAATATCATAATAACACCATACTAAATCACTTTTTGGCATGGACAACTTCTTCAAGGGATATTTTGAGCAAAATTTTTTATAACCCTCGTGCATAGACAACTTTTCAAG
The DNA here is from genome assembly GCF_000002765.6 of Plasmodium falciparum 3D7. Classification (NCBI taxonomy): domain Eukaryota; phylum Apicomplexa; class Aconoidasida; order Haemosporida; family Plasmodiidae; genus Plasmodium; species Plasmodium falciparum. Next base: position 1,698,008 of record NC_037283.1, read on the forward strand.
TTCCATTTCTTAATAAACAAATTCCAAAATAAATTAAAAGGAAAATTTTAAGGGAAATATTAAAAATGGAAATATATACATGTACATAAATATATATATATATATGTAATTATATTATTAATTTGCATAAAAATAAAAATGATCCAATATATTTCACTTTATCCCTATATATATATAAAAAAAAAAAAAAAAATTAATTAAGATACATTCTTTATTTCAGATTATATTTATATGGTAAATATATCATAATTTTCATATAAATAGCATTCTATAATAACACGCATTAATATATATATATATATATATATATATATATATATATATATTTAATTAATATAGAAAAACAACAGTTCAATTCATTTTCACATAAGATATTCTTTTTTTACATTCAGTATAATCAGAAATTATTATTTATTTGTATTTATTTTATCATATTATTCTTTATTTACCTTTTTAAAATATTTTATAGATATTTGCTCACATTTTAATTTTATCACTCTAGAATATAAAATATATAAATATATATAAATATATATAAATATATATATATATATATATATATATATATATATATATATATATATATATATATATTTTTATTAAATGAAGTAGTTGGAAAATTATTCGTTAATAAAAACTAAAAAATTAAATTTTAGTTACTATTTCAAAATTGTTCATGGACATTTGATATTATGCAAATAAATAAAAATAAAAATAAAAATATATATATATATATATATAATATGGATAATTTCACTCTTCAGTAGAATCATATGTATATTTATATATATATATTATAAAATTATATATGTAAACTACTTTTAAACTGTTTTTATATATGTTAAATGTTGTATAGTTAATATTAAAAAAAAAAAAAAAAAAAAAAAAAAAAAGTACAAAAATATATATGCATTCATGGTTATTTCATTTTACCAAATTTACAATAAGTTTTTAATTTTATTTTTTTCTCCACATAACAAAATAATTAAATGAAATATATAAACATTTAACTATTTAAATAAATATATTTTTTTCATACATATTTTTTAATACACATGAAATTTTTATGAAAAACTGAAAATACGGTTGTTTATTTTGTACGTAAAAAATATATTATATATATGTATATAATATATATATGCATTATTTATATAAAAAAAATGATACCTTTAAAGATATATATATATATATATATGTATATTTTTTAATTGTAAATATTAAAATGTGAATTTATCATAATTTCATGTGTCCTTTAATATTATTTATTTGTTTCATTTTTTTTATTATATTTATTTAAATGAAGGTATCATATGAAGAGTTGAAGAAAGAACATGCATAAATTTATGATATTTCAAATGTGATCTTCATTAAAGTTAATATAATATATATATATAATACAAATATAGGGGATTTAATTATAATTATATTACATACACATTATGTGAATACATTTATATGTATAATTTATTCTTTATTTTTTTTATTTTGTAAGTGCAGCTTGTCCTTTAAATGTTTATTTTTAAATAAAATTTTGTTGTTTTTAAATATGATTTAAATTTTTTTTAGAAAATATAAGGAATATTATAAATTTATATGCATGGGAAAGAAAAAAAAAAAAAAAATTGAAACAACCTATATATAAGTATATATATATATATATATATATATATATATATATATATATGTAAGGTTAATCTCCTTTTATGAGATATATTAAATTCTGGAAATATGAGAATAATTAAAATTATCTACACACCTTTATAAATATATATATTATATATAATAATACTTACAAGAAGTATTAATATGGGCAGTTCTTTAAATACAGAATAATTTTTTCTACATATATCAATATTTTTTAAAGTATTATACTTTTGGATATATAAATATATATAATACTTATGGTTATTTATTTAACTTAGGAACTTCCAAAAGAATAAATCCAAACATATAATTTATATTATATATATATATATATAATATCATATGTATGTATGTATATATATATATATTTTTTTCTCTCCTTTTTATAAGATAATTATATAGACACACTTATCAATATAAGATGTATAATTAGTGTCGTATCATATAAATAAAAAAAACTTTCTGTATAGAAATAAAATAATTATTGACAATAATAATTTAAATATAACCTAAAATTATAATATATAATAATATAATATTTAATTTTATTTTTATATTAGTCTCGAAATTATCAGTTTTTTTTTTTTTTTTTTTTTTTTTTCTTTTTTTTTAATTATTATATTATTTTTTAGGGTTTTATAACAATAATATTTGAATATGTGTAATGTGTAATAGTTAATATATATTTGGATTTTTTTTTTTTTTTACTTCTATTATTAGGAATTATGTTAAGTCCTTCTTTCGTGTGTTCTTTTTAAATTTTTATATATATATGAAAATTAAAAAAATATATATATATTGTAAAAAAATAAATATATAATAATATATATATATATATATATATATATATATGTTGTGTAAAAAAAAAAAAATATAAGAAAATAATCAATTTCAAATCCTTTTATGAATTACAAAAAAAAAAAAAAAAAAAAAGAAAGGAATTCCTATTTTGTTATATTTTATATTTTTCACATTTTGTTAAATACTTTTAAAATATAATCTGTAGTAATAGTGAAAAAATTATGGAAGAAATTTCTAAAAAGTTGGAAGAATTAAAAGAAAATATAAGAAGGTTTAATCATGAAAATAAAATATTCGATTTAATAAAAAATGTAGAGAATTATTTTTTTAGTAATAAACCGAATCAAAAGGACAATTTGAATGATATGTTATTTTTAATACAATATTCTTTAAAATATAAGGGCATATGTAAATGGCCAAATTATAGTAACTTATTTGTAATAAATTATAATTTAAATGAAAATTTTAAAAGCATGGTACAAAATAATAAAGAGTTTTTTGAAGAGTATGTAAAAATGAATATTAATAAATATAATACAAAAAATAAAGAGGAAAATATTAATCGTGATGACAATAAGAATCATACGAAGTATATGGATAGCAAGGAAAATATGTTAAATAATGATCATAATAATAATAATATTAATAATAATAATAACAATTTGTTTACAAAAAATGATATCGAATTAAATGAAGATAATATGAAAAAGAAAATAAAGGAACATAACCAGATAAGTAATAATGATTATAAAAAGATGGAAAGAAAAATAAATACTTATTTTAATGATGATATAAGCTTATTTAATAAAATTAAATTACAAATATTTATGTATATGATACTTAATAATTATAGAATTAAAATATTAGTTAACTCATTATCAGCATTAAATCGTCCTATCAATGTTATATATATAAATTGTCCAAATAATAAAGACCAGAAAAAAAAAATTTACGAAAAATTTACAAACTTCTTTTCATCTTATAATAAATTTAATAATACATACATTAATAATACTAAAAAAAATAATTATCAAGGTATTATAAAAGATGATAATTGTTCTTGCTCAGAGTTATCATCATTAAATCAAAATATAAAAACTATTAATAATAATAGTTATAATAAAAAAAGTGATAAATATGTAGGAGGATATAATCCAATAAACAATACTATATGGTTATGTTCAAATAATATTACTAATTATTATAAATTAAAATATATATTAACACATGAACTTATACATGCCTTTGATTTTGCTAGAGCAAATATTGATATGTATAATTGTAAGCATATTGCTTGTTCAGAAATTAGAGCATATAATTTAAGTAATCAATGTAATTATTTTAATAGCAAATATTTTGTAGGACATAAAGATGTTTTTAATAGTTCTAAATCATCAGTAATTGAAAATACTTCAAAAAATAAATGTATATATAATAATGTATACTCATCATTATATCAATATAAACCTTGTAGTACTGATACCCATACATATATAAATAATGTTTTTGATAAATGCCTACATGATTACTGGCCATTCATGTGTCCTCCTGAGCAGGACAGTAAATACAAGCCTTCCAAAATTTTTAAGAAGGATTAAAATGATAACAATGTGTGAAGAAATGGAAACATAAAAAAACTTTTGTCTCTTTATAATATGCTTACATGTATACATATATATATATATATATATATATATATATTTATTATATATGTATGTATATTTATTTTGTTTATTTGCCCATTGTCTAATTAACATATATATAATTCTTAAATTTTTATTCTTTTCTTATATTTTTTTTTTTTGTCCACATTAATTTGTTTTTATTTGTTTGTTTTTATTTTTTTTTTTTTTTTTTTTTTGTTTGTTGATATAACAATTTTTCTGTAAAATTTATTATTTTATGAAAAACAAACCCTTTTGATAGTAATACAAAAAAAAAAAAATAAATAAATAAATAAATAAATAAATAAAATAAAATAGAAAAAAAAGTTGATATAAAAATAAGACATTATTCTTATATATATAATTCAGCTATAGCACATTTTTGTAAAACAAAACAAAAAAATAAATTAAAACAAATATGTGTACATAAAAATATATATATATATATATATACTCATTATTTTATGATAATCTTATTACCATATCCATTAATTAACTTTCCTTTTGGGCAAAATAAGTCTCTTTTTTTGTTTTTTGCTGAATCGCATCAAAATTCTTTTCTTCAACAGGAATTTGTTGCAATAAATTTTTATCTTCTTCCTTTTTATCATCTTCTATATAGCTAGCTATATTATCTTGTTCTACATTTTCGTCTAATATACTATCTTCAATTAAAGCTAGTTCAGCATCAATTTCTTGTTCATCCAAATTTAGCGGTATATCATATGAGGATGATAAAATATTTCCAATTTCTTTGGTATCCTCTATATAATCAAATAGATCATCTTGTAACTTTTCAATTTTATTTATATTTACTTTTTTAATATTTTTTTTCAGCACCTTGCTTGTATTTTTTAAGGCCTTATATGTATCAATAGAAAGTTGAACATTATCATTTGCATATTTTATCTGATCAATATTAAATTGTATACCCATTGTGCTTTCTTTATTATTTTCATATACTTTCTTTTTTTGGATAATATTTGCAGCTTTATTCCTTAAACTATTGATAATGTGTTGATTAATAGGATTTTTTTTTTTTTCTTCTTCAATTTTTTGTTTTATTACATTTAGTTCCTTATTATATTTTTCTATATTCTCATCAATACCTTTAACACTTTTTTCGAGGGTGTCTAAGAGAGATATTAAAGAAAAATACATAAAGGAAAAAAATATACAAAGATGTATAATTAAAATAAATAAATAAATAAATAAATATATAAATATATATATATGTATAAATGCGTGCTTATGCATTCATATTTGTATATATCAGGCTATTATATGTGTTACAAATAAATGGAAAAAATATAAGACAGCATATATGAAAATATATTTGATAATGTATGGATATGTATATAAATAAACATATATATATATATATATATATATATATATATATATTATGTTCATTTAACTTTTTTACAATTTATAATATATTACCATAAGCTTCATCCAATGTTTTATCTTTCTTACCCTTGAAAAACCTTAAAAGATTAAAAAAAAAAACGAAAAAAAAAAAAAAAATTTAAATGAAATAATACAAAACAATGATATATATATTTTTTGTACTAAAGAAATACTTCATAAATATGTTACAATATGAAAAAGAACACATAAAAGAAAAAATGTGCATAATTATTATGTTAACAAAACTATGATGTTCTTTTTTTTTTTTTTTTTTTTACTTCATAATGCTCTTTTGGTTTTATTTTGAATAATATGAAAGGAAAAATTTAAAGAGACTTCTCAATATTTTTTAACAAAAGAACAAAATTAAAAGGAAAAAAATAAAAAAGTAATAAATACACTATCAATTTATAAAATACATAGTTTTTATTTATTTATTATTTTATATTATTTTAAATATTTCCAGTCTCCTAATATATTTTTACATATATGTTTACTTTCTCCCTCATGGATTGTCAACATTTTATAAATCAACTTTATGAATTAAAAAAAAAAAAAATAAAAAATAATATAATATATGCTTATATATATTTATATTTTATGTATTCATAAATGTATATTATATTAATTTTTTTAAATTGATTATACAAAAAAAAAGTGTTGATAAAATTTTATTTCTGTAATTTTTTTTTTTTTTTCACGTTTATATATATTATATATATTAAGTATATTTTCTTTTTTACTTCAGTAATATAGTTTTTCATATAATCCGAAATATAAATTATAAAAATAAAAAAATATATATATATATAATATATATATTGCCATTTTTGTAAATTTTTTTCTTTCCTTTGTTAAGAATATATGACAACATTATTGTAATTAAATATAAGAAATGTATAATTTTTTTTATTTTTATGATAACTTGATATATATTATCTGTATTACATAAAACAAGAGAAATATTTACATAATATATATATATATATATATATTTATTTATTTATTTATTTATTTCATGTACCAATTAATACTATAGAACAACATAAAAAGAGAAGATTACAAAAATGGTGACAGCTATAAAAGGAGTTTTAGTTAAATGTGATGAGCCTACCATGCAAATAATTTTAATGTTAAATGAAGAGAAGAATTTTTTGATTGAAAAGATTAGTGATACTGTTTGTTTATGTAAAGAAAATGTTCATGATTTTCTAGAAAAAGAAGTAATAAAACAATTGGAATATTCAGAAAGGCATGAAACTGAAGATTAGACTTTTTAATAATTTCTTTTGGTCAAAAAAAAATGATATATCATGATGGTGGAAGAAAAATGATAGATATGAGGATGGAATTATAAATTCAAAAGTTAAATATATTAATTTGTAAAAATATATTACACCTTATATATATATATATATATACATTTATTTATTTATTTATTTATTTATTCATGTTTTTATGTAAATATTTGATTTTTAGTTGCTTTAATTTTTTTATTATTTTATTATTTTATTTTATTTTTTTTTTTGTGTGTTTAATTAACTAAAAAAACAGAAGAAGAAAAAAAAAAAAAAACTTGTGACAGAATAAAAACTATTTTCAACTATCAATACGATCAGTTATATCATCGATTAGCCACATGAAAGATTTTAATAACCCTTTACCAGAAAAGGCACTACATTCATTTATACACCAATGTCTGTCCATATTCATTTCGTTCAATTTGAGTATCTAAAGAAAATGTTGAAGAAAAAATAAAAGCATATATATATATATATATATATACATATATATGTTCATATATTTATATCATAAAGGTTACTACTTTTTATTTTACCTCAACTATTTGATTAATAGTTAGAGATTTATCAATGTCCACTTTATTTGATAAAATTAATAAAGTAGATCCATATAATCTTTCCTCCTTTAATATTTGTTTCAATTCAAATGAACATAATTGTAATCGAAACAAATCCGTGCTATCAACAACAAAAATAATACCATCTACATCTTCATAATAATTTTTCCAAAAATGACGAATACTCTTTTGTCCTCCTATATCCCATATGTTAAGAATATTATTACCAAATTCTAATGTTTCAATATTAAATCCAAATGTTGGACTAACACTATAAATATCTTCACCTAATAATCTTTTTATTATAGTTGTTTTCCCAGCATTATCTAACCCTAATATTAGTATTCTTAAATTCCTTTTATTATCTTTTATTTTCTTTAGAATTTTTAACAATACCATTCTTTAAAATTATAAGCCATTATAAAATGTATATATAAATAAAAAAATATATATATATATATATATATATAGTTTTTATATGTGTATATGTTTTTTTTTTTCTTCTACATAATAAAATTAAATAATTTATTAGAGTACGAATTCTTCTTTGTGTCTACAAACATTTTGTCATTTTTAAAGGATTTTCATTAATCTAATAGTACAGAAAATTGAGAAAAAAAAAAAAAAAAAAAGATCACAAAAAAAAAAGTATGTATATAATAATATATGTATGTTTCTTTTTTTTTTATTTTTGTACATATATTTCAGTATTATAAATTAATTTTTTTCCATCTTAAATAAAACATAACTTTATATAAATCACATAATAAGTTATTTATTTAATAATATTTTTTTCAAATTAACACGAGGGAAAAAAAAAAAAAAAAAAAATTATGTTCTTACGAGAATATATATATTTATATATATTATTAAAAAAAGAAAAAATATTATGTTTTTATAAAGGTTTCAATTTTTTTATATAATATTTAAAAAAAAAAAAAAATGAAAAAAAAATGTAAAAATAAAAAAAAAATATATATTATATATATAAATTAAATTAAATTAAGCCGCAATATGGGTACATAGGAAGAAGGGGAATCCTTTTATTATAAGATATATTATTATATATATAATATATATAGAGAGAATTATAATAAATAAGTTCCGATTATTTTTTTTCTATTTTTCAAAATTATTAAAACACTTCTTCCAATTCTTCTAGAAATGTTAAGTTTATTAAATTGTTCAGTTCGTTTAAATCTATAAATGTAAAGAAAAATAGAAAAAATAAAATTAATACCACATTATTGTTATAAAAAAAAAAAAAAAAAAAAAAAAAGGACTGCTATTCTTTGTATATATTTATATTTTCTTTCTATATTTTTATAAATTACAATATTTTAAGAATATTAAAAATATACATAATATATAATATATATATATATATATATTTTTAAATGTGTAACATTAAATTTTTTTATTCTTACTCATTGAGTTTCCTCCATTTTGTACATATACTATGTTACTTAAAGTATCATCTTCATTAACCTACATATTATTTAATAACAAAGATATACAAAAGTGTAGATATATTATAATATCTAAATAATGATATTTGAATACTGTAATAATATATACACACAATATTATATTGTTATCTTTTAATATTTTTCATTTTTTTTTTTTTTTTTTTTTTTTTAATTACCCTTCCTAAAACTTCCACATAAGTTTCAAAAGAATCGTCTGCTTGTTCTTCATTTAGATAACATTTTATTTCAGCATCTATAAATAATTTTTTATATTAAATAATATATTTATATCTAATAAATTATACCACATTGAAAGTGTATATATAAATGAACAAATAAACATATATATATATATATATATATATATATATATATGTGTGTGTGATTTTATTTATTATTATTATATATCTTATTACTGTCACACGTTAGAAGAGTCAATTCATTGCCATCCTTTTTTAAAACTTTTCCAACAAGTCGAACATTCTTGTTATAAAATTTATTTAAATATTTTTTATTAACCCTCCTAAATTGAGAAGAATATAAAAAAATATGAACACATAAATATATATAATATATATAGTATCATTATATAATGTATCTATTATTCTATTTTTTTAATTTTTCGTTTTTGTTTCTTACGGAGCTACAAAATGTTCCATTTGTTATAGAAGAAAAATTAGATAATGATATATTTTTTCGCTTAAAAGAAAAAAATTTATACAAGAATTTTTTATTATTAATATATAAATTCTAAATTGGGGATTTATTTATATTTAGTTGTTAAGTTCTTGAAAGTTCATATTTTTAGAATATTTTGTTATATGAAATTATATTTATATAATTATTTTGAAGAAAAAAAAAAAAAAAAAAAAAATTATATAAGCAGTATCATTTTTGTGTATAATAATTTGAGAAGAAAAAAATCAAAATAATAAAAAATAAAATAATGTACATATGAATTATATATTTATATGTATTTATTTATTTATTTTATTTTATTTTTTTTTTTTTTTTTGTACTAAGGAGAGAGAAAGTAATGTTTATAAGAAATATCAATAAAATCTTGAATTATAACTGTATGTATATGTATATTTTTATTGTTTTTTTTCCTTCAAGATATATATTAAAAAATAAAAGTTATTTATAAATTCATATTTATTTTTAAGACAAATTATTATTCAAAAAGAAGAAAACAAAATAAAATTTACATAAAATTATATAGTCAAGCAATTACACAATGAATATATATATATATATATATATATATATATATATATATATATATATATATTTATTTATTTATTTATATTTATAATAAAGTAGAATTAATATATTCACAATTAATTATTATCATTTTTTTTAACATAAAAAATAATGATTATGGTTAAACGTGAAAGTTACACAAAAAAATAAAAATAACACATGTTGGAAGATATATATATATATATAATAATATATGGGTATATATTAATTAAAGGTTATGGATTAAGATCAAGGAAACGTTTTTTTATAAATAAGAAAAAAAAAAAAAAAAAAAAAAAAGATAAAACAAATATACTGTATTATTATACATATTATATATATTTATTGTATTTGGAACATTCATTTTATTTATTTATTTTATTTAGTTTTTTTTTTTTTTTTTTTTTTTTTTGGGCCCTATATATAAATGGCTCACTTTTGGACATCGCGATATTTAAAAAATGCTTCTCTGTCAAATATTTTTTGTTCATCCGATAAGCTATAATTTTTGGAAATCCTTTTTTTATTTTTATGATTTGGAGGTTTTGATATCATACCTAAGTTTTTCTTTTGTCGTAGCAATTTATTTTTTTCTTTTGTATATTTCGTTTCTTGTTTTTGTACATAGCGTTTCATTACTTCTTCCTTTTTGATAGGAGAAAGGGGAATTTCAGATGCAATATTTTTACGGTTAGATTTTTTTATCCATTTGTTATATTTAGCATTTATATAATTCCAACTGTTTTTTTTCTTATCATAAAATGTGGAATTATTATTCAATTTGAAATAATCCGTTGCTAAGTCGATAGGAGTATTTACAATATCATGTTTTTTCTTTTTCCCAAATAATTTAAGTTTTTTGGTACCTTTTATAATTTTACTTCTTGTTTTTAAACCAATATATATTTTTTTTTTTGTATATTCTTCTTTTTCTTCATTAATTGATTCATCTTTATTTATTTTACAAAGAGCATCCACATTGGTATTTCTTTTATTAAAATGATTTTTCGAAGAAACATCCTCAGCACTCATAAGATTTGCATTTATTCCATTTTCTTTGACTTTCCTTTTTGGTGTATCTATTGAATTATCTTTGAGTTGATCATGTATATCTTCTAATTGTCTACTCTTATATATTTTATAGGAATCTGATTTGCTTTTTTCATATATATAATGTGTACTTTTATCATTTATATTAAAGGAATAATTATACAAACTGCTGTTTGAGTTTTCTTTTGATGGTCTTTTAAATCCACTAATATAATCTTCACATTCGTATGTATCTTCTTCCTGTAATAAAATATCATCATTTATTTTATTATAATCTTTTTTTTTAAACAAATTGTTCCATTGGTTAGTTTGACGTTGGTCATTAAATAAATTATTCATTTGTATATTTTCTGAACATATATTATTGTCCTGATTTTTACTTTGGCTAAGATCAAAAGGAAATAGACTCTTTTCTAATAATTCTTTTTCTATATTATTCTTATCATTTATAAAATTATTACTTTTATATTCCTCATATGTTTCTTTGGTATCTTCCATTTTTCCTTGATTTGACATAATATCTTTGATTATACTTTTACACAATATATCTACATTTTCATTTTTCTTATCTATACAATTTTCTGCAAGGTTATATAAATTTTTTTTTTTTTCTGCTATATTTTGAGAATTATTATTTTTTATGTTGTTCTTTTCCTTATTATTAATATAATTTTCTTTATATAATATTTCATCATTCTCATTTATACACAGATCATTTTTTAAAATTATGTTTTCGTCTAATTGTTCTGAATTTTTATGATCTTCATTAAGTGATTTACTTAAAGAATTATAATTACATTTATATGAATCATTTATAACATTTTCCTTATCATATATATTATAACATTCCCCTTGTTGTTTATTGTTTCGAAATTTATTTTGCTTACGATATAGATAAGTATTTATCTTATAATCATTTGGATAATATTTATTAGAAGTTGTTATATTTTCGTTTTTATTTATTATGGGAGCAAGTTTTTCTTCACTTTTATCATGTTCTATAATTTCCTGATGAATAATGTTATCGATAATTTGCAAATCATTAATGTTATACTCTCTTAAACATTGAGATATAAATTTTTTATGTAATGAACTTATTAAGTGTTTAATGTGACTATTCATATGAGTATTAAAATTAAAAATATAATTATAATTATAATTATAATTAGATTTATTTGTATCAATATTATTCCATCTATTTAATGCTTCAAAAATGGTATGATCACTTATTAATATACTTTTTTCCCTATATCCATTAATTGGATTCTTTATATTTGTATTATGAATATCTACATGAGTTTGTGTGTCTTCCTTTATATTTGAATTGTTTAATGTAACGGATAAATTATTTTCCCCTACATTGTCATTTATATGACTTCTATTATTTGTACATGTATGGTTATTAATATTTAGATTCATATTTATACTTTTATCTTTAGTATTTTTTAATTTTTTTAATTTCTTTTGTTCTATTAAATCATTAATTTTCATGACAATATTATTTTTGACAATAGTTTTATTTAATTGATATTTTGCAATTTCATTTCTGAGTTCACTTAAATTTTGATTTTTAATTGAACTTAAAGGAATTAAAGGCTTCTCTAAATTTTTGAAAGGTAGAATATCTTGATTAATAATTTGAATTTTGATAGCTAAATCTTTTGTATTTAATAAATCACATTTACTTAAAACTATTTGATATTTTATATTATATCTATCAAAGAAATGTAATAATTCTTTATCGCTAGTTTTAAGTCCAACTCTACAATCAATAAGAACAAAAACTTTTTTTAGATTTTTTCGATTTTTTAAATAAAATAAAGTAAATTCATTCCATTGTAATCTTAATTCTTCTTTACATTCAGCATATCCATAACCTGGTAAATCTACTAAACACATTAAACATGGTTTTCCTATTTTATAAAAATGAATTTCTTTAGTACATCCAGGTATTTTGCTAACTTTAGCTTTATTTGTCCGACCACATAATTCGTTAATAAGTGTTGATTTACCACAATTCGATCTACCAATAAAAGCTATTTCTGGATATTTTGGTAAAGGTAATTCATTTACTTGAATAGCTGTTTTATATAAAACCATTCTTGGCTTTAATTGATCTAAAAATATTGGAGCGAAATTCGGACGTTTTTCATTCATATATTTTTTTTGTAATTTATTTAAAGGCTTCCCTATCATTTTTCTTTTTAATTGTTCATAAATATTCAAATCTAATTTTAAACACTTTTCCCTTTTCCTTTTACTCATATAACCATTATAATTTAACATTTCATCATTTATCATATTTACATTTCTTCTTAAATTTTCAACTCTCATTAAATTCTGTACACTCGAATATCGTCTTAAAGCATAATTCATCAAATTCATTCTCTTTCAAAATATTTAATAAAATTCATTTTATCAAAATTCAAGAATGAAATCGGGTCAAATATTTCTGATAGAAAATAAAACGTTACACATCGTTTTTACAACAATATATATATATATATATATATATATATATATATATATATATATTTTTATTTATTTATTTAAATTAATTTTTTTGCTTTTTTTTTTTTATTTTTTTTTTTTTTGGTAAAATATATATGTATCTATGTAAACTTTTTTAAAACTCATAAAATCATTAAATAAATAAGCATATATTTTAATTCTACAAATAATTGAAGGTGATGATGAATATATTGTATATATATATATATATATATATATATATATATTATTTAGGTACTACCTTTTTACTTTTATTATTTTTATATATAATTAAAGAATATAATAATATTAGTGTCATTAAGTATTTTTAAAAATTATATAAATGTTTAAGATTTACATAATATATTTATAAGTCATATTATTCTTTTCACACACGCGTTAATAATAATCCTCAATATATGAAAATGAGAAAAATATATCATAAAAAAAAAAAAAAAAAAAATTTTCTAAAGCAATATTTCACAATAATAAAAACAGAACAGAAACAATTTTTTTTTTTTTTTTTTTTTTAAATAATTTATGATCAATAAAAAATAATAATTCAATTATATATATTTGTGTTCTATGTTTTGTTATTATAAAAAAACAAAAATAATATAAATTAGGCACATATTTTACTTTAAAAAAAAAAAAGAAAATACAATAAAAATGAAGTATATAAATATATAATGCCTATGTACTTTCATATTTTAAGAAGAAAAAAAAAAAAAAAAAAAAAAATTAATATTTGTTTCCCTATATATATATATATATATATATATTTAAACAACTCCTTTTGTAATTTTTTACCGTTGATAGTACAAATAAGTAAACACATATACATATAAAAATAAATAAATGTATAAATATATACATATATATATATATATATATATATATATATATATATATATTTTCTTTGTGTGACAATATTGACACATTATATACATTCACTTATATATAGAGATAAATGTTTGCTTATTTTTGTTTTTATGATATTGTTCCTTGATTTAAAACACAAGTAATATCACCTTGGGATGATATCCATTTGGTATCCTTATAATGAGCCACACCATCTTTTAATATAAGATGTGGTTGAATATGGAAGAAAGGATTTTTTTCTTTATCAGAACTAAGATTTTTATCTGGTATAACATTAGGGTCCATATTATGAAATAAGATTCTTTCTCCTATTTTTACACCATTTGGTGGAACAAGTAATTCTACTTTTTCATCAAAAGAACCACATAAAACCATTCCATGACTTTTTTTTCCTCTTAAAGATTTTTCTTTTAAGTTAGCTAAAACTAAAACATATTTGTTAAGTAAATCTTCAGCGTTTTTCTTATTACGTAATCCGCTACATATATCTCTAGGTTTATCTTCACCAAGATTAATTTTTAAACAATATAACGTATCGGCATCTGGATGTATTTCAACTTGTTCTACATATCCAACTAGTACATTCAATCGTGAGATATCATCTAACTTTTTGGTTTCTTCTACTTTTTTATTTGGTGCATTATTCTTATTTTGTACATCCTTCTTTTTATTTTTTGGACTTTCGTTATTTTGTGATTTATTTTCTTTGGATTCTTTGGAAACAAAATTGTTCTTATGTTCAGGAGCATTGTTTGTAGTTTTATTATTTAATAAGTTTTCTAAACTATCTTTAACAATTAATTTTTTCAATGTACTAAAATTAGCTAAGAGTGTTTCTTGAATATGTAAATACCATCTATAAATATATGAAAATTCGATTCTTTCTTTTACAGCCATTTCATCTAATAACTTGTGAATTGCACAAAAATAAAATATATCAACTATGGATGCATGTTTATTAGATATAATATAAGACTTCTCACATAACAAGTCATTTAAATGCTTCATATCAGACTGTTTTAATATGTATTTATCACTAGCTAAATGAAAAATAAATTCTTCGTTCTCACTAACTTTCCCTTCATCTTCATTAAAAAGCTCACTATAACAATCGTATATATCAATTAAGGCATATAAGGTACAAAAGAGATCCTTGTATGTTTTGTTCTTATATTGCAGTGTTATTTTCTAAAAAGAAGAAAAAAAAAAAAAATAAATTAAAATTAAGGAGAAGAAATAAGAATATATACTTAAATATATGTGTGCGTCTTATTTGTATTTCATCATTATAATATATAATGTATGGAAAAAAAAAAAAAAAAAAAAAATTAACTTTTTTTAAAATACAGTCCTCAAATGTTGAAAAAAGAACATATACAATATATATATATATATTTTTTTTTTTCATTTTATTTTTACCTTATCGTAACATATTTCTGGTAATTTTACATTTTCATTATCTTGTACAACTGTAACCTTTATATAATCAAGAACCAGTTTTAAAATATCTGATTTAATATCATCTTTTACTAATGTTAAAACGCACATTTTGTAAATATCAAATTTATATATAATATATATATGATAGCAGTTTTTATAAAAAAAATAATTAATATTAATAAGAAGGTTATATTATTATTTATTTTACTTAGAATAATATTAATACATATTTATGTAAATTTATTCTATTTTACCAATTGACTTTTTTTTTTTTTTTTTTTTCTTTTCCAAAATAAAATTTATTAAAAATAAATAAATGTAATGTTCATATATATCTTTTATAATATTTTACTTATAAAAAAAAAATATTAATTGTTTAATTATTTTTATATAAACTTAATAATATTATTCATATTCTATATATATTACATATATATATATTTTTCTCTGTATTTTTATAGCATGAATAATTTTTATTATAAATATAAATAGGAATATAAATATTTATTGATATATTAATATTTTATAGGTATTTTTTTTAAATCTATAAATGTTATAAGTCATTTATTATATAAATTATATATATATATATATATATATATTTATTTATTTATTATAATAATATATATATATTGACAATATGTTATATTATATTATATTATATTATATTAATATTATATTATATTATATTATATTAATTATATTATATTATATTATATTATATTATATTATATTATATTATATTATATTATATTATATTATATTTTTTTTACATATAAAGAATATTTATTTTAAAGAAATGAACTATAATAAAAAAATAATATTAATATATAATATATTATATCATTTTATTTTATTAATCTTTCTTTAAATAAATAGGGGATTAATATATGAATCATTTAATATTTGTTCAAATATAATATTATATATTATTATATATGTATTATAAATAATTTTTTAAACCTTTATTTTAATAAGTGGGCCTTTTAAGAATTGCTCTTATTTGTTTATGCCTATCCATGTACATTTATAAAAAATATAATAGAAATTATTTATTTTCATTATATTTTAATTTTTTTAAATTATTAAAATTTTTATAAAAGAATTAGTTTTCTTTCTATATATTTTATCATTAATACAAATCAATAAAATTTATAAATAAATATTTATTTTGTTATTTTATATTTAATCAGTTGGTATATATATATATATTATAAATATATGGACTTAAAATAAATATAAAATAATATTCAAATTTAATAGATAAAAATTGAAATATATTTTTTTATGTGATGAAATGCTATTTGGTTAATTACTTAAAAATATAATATTATTCACCTCATAAAAATAAATACTTGATTTTTGTCAAAGAATTATATCATTTGTTCAATCCAAAATATGTACCCTTTTCTGGTATAGAATAATTATATATATATATTATATATATATATTAAAAAAATGGTATATAATGATATTTATATAATCTTTAAAAATACATATTATCACAACTATATGCTTATTAATTATAATAACAAGAACTCCTTTTTATACTCTTATAATAAGAAAAAAAAAAAAAAAAAAAAAAACTCATAAAAAGATGGAATTCTTTTTTAAAATATTTAACACACAATTATAATGCATAAATTTACCTATTCTTTTTACATTGTATTATTTCGTTGAACAGTATATACTTTGAAAGAAAAATAAAAATACACATATATAAATCAGTATATATAATAATATATATATTAATATAATAAAATTTTGCTAAAGAAAACATCAATTTTTTTTTAAATCGTTCACATATATATATATAAATGTGCCTATGTTTAATTTATATGTAAAAAACTTGTTCTTTCTTTTTTTTTTTTTTTGTTCAAATATATATACTTAAATATATTAAATGTTTTATTTTTTACTTTTAAGGCAATAAGGATTAATAAATTTGTATAAAAGAAAAAAAGAGTTAAAAAAATGAACATATATAATAAAAAGATTCATATATTTATTGTATATGTCAATTAATTATTTCCCCCCTTTTTTTTTTTTTATTTCCAAAGTTGTTAATTTCTTATATGTTCATAAATGCTTCTTTATCCCATTTAAGAAAAACAACTACAAAATTATATTATATAGAACTTTATTGAAAAAGTGGAATTTTATTTTAGTTTTTTTTATTAACGTTATTTTTAATTTATATATAATATATAATTCTTTTATGAGGACCTTAAATATATATATCCATTTTTTTTTTTTTTCAAATTTAAGAAAATTATGATATATAAAATATAGTAGCTATATATTTATATATATTATTATATAATTTAAAAAAAAAAAAAAAAATTATTATATATCTATATATATATATATATATATATATATATATTATATCTATTTATGAATACAAATATATAATATACAATATGTTCTAATATATATAAATGAACGGAAAATAATTTTCCAATACGGCACAAAGATATGAATATTTTGTGCATTTCCAGATTGATTATATTTTTACATATATGTAACATATTATATATATATATGTATATTTTCATGAATTTATTGCTAGATTAATTTTTTCTTTTTTTTATGATAAACATTTGATTAAGTGGAACATAACGATGTATAACAATATTTATATTTACAATTTGGAAAACAGAAAAAAAAAAAAAAAGAAAAATGTTACATATATATGTATATATATATATTTTATATTTATATATATTTGAAGGTTAAAGAAATAAAAATAAATTATATTATATTATATCATATCATATTTTATTTTATTTTATATTATATTATATTATTTTTATTTTTTTATTAAATTAAAATATTTTTATTTTTTCCCCTTTTTATAAAATAAAATATATATATGTATAATATTTATATTATTAAATTTATATAATTCAAATATACACATTATATATATATATATATATATATTTTACGTGTATAACCTTATTTTAAATTTTCCTTATATTTTTTTTTTTTTTTTTTTTTTTTAAGATTAGTGAATTTCCATATATACTGTATAATTTATTTCATATAAATTTTTTACTTATTTTTTTATTTTCTTATTTTTTTTTATTTTCTTATTTTTTTTTATTTTCTTATTTTTTTTTTTTTTTTTTTGATGTACAATAATTAAAGAGTAAATTTTTTTAATAAAAAAAAAGAAAATAAGAAAATAAATGTAAGAAATATAAGAATATGCAGAATAACAATGCAGTGCAATATAGTATAGAAAATATAATGAAAAAAAATAGAAACGAAAACAAGTATGTAGATCTTTGTGATATAAAAACAAATAATAATCATATAAAGGTAAATAAGTATATAACATGTGATAATATTACATTTGAGGGTAAAAATAATAATAATTATTATCATAAGAGTAATAGCCACATTAATAATTATTTTTGTTATGGTTCAATAAATAAAAGAGTTGATGAAAATTTATTAAGTTATAACGGGAGGATAGATGATTTAAGAAGTGGTAAGAAATGTGTATATTCAGAAAAACCTGGGGAGGATAAGAATACATTATTAGGAATGAATAAAGAAGATAATAAATTCTTTAGAAGTGAGTTTATAAAAGATTATAATATGAATTATAATGATTGTGGACTTATTAATATGATGAATAATCATTATAATAATATAGTTAAAAATACAAATAAAGGAATAGAAGATAATATGAATTATAATTGTGATTCATTATTAGAAGGATATAATTATAATAGTGAAACGAAAAAAGAAAAAAAAAAAGTGTTGATAGATAAGAATTATATATATAATAACGATTATTATTTATACGATGATGATATGGAGAACGACAAACTTATGATTCATAATAGTGATATGAAAAAGGAATATTCGCTTTATGATAAAAATGTATGTATGAATAAAAATTGCGATAATATAAAATTTCAGAGTGAAATTATGAGAGCAAACCCAAACCAAAACCAAAACAAAAACCAAAACAAAAACCAAAACAAAAACCAAAACAACATCAACAACAATATTAATAATAGTCATCATATTCTCAATAACAGTCATCATATTAACAATAATAATCCTAATAATTATAATATTATTAATAATGATATTAATTCACTTGCTATAACTAACGAAGAAGAATTGGAGAATAGAATGTACAACTTAGATTTTGAAGAAGAAAAAAGTGAGTCTAATAATTTATTACTCAATTATCCTCATGAAGAAAAAGAAAGCACACATAAACTTAATATATACAACCTTTTTAATAAATCCAACAAAAATAAAAATAACAATGCAAATACTGGGATAATAAATTTTTTAAGAAATAAAAGATTGAATAAATATTCTTATGATAATAAGGGATTAAAATATGACTCTACAGAAATTGATTCAAATGTGAATATGAAAAAAAATTACATGATAAAGGGTTCATATGATACTTCTCCAAATTTAAAGGGTTATATATATGAAAATAATGACATAATGAAAAAAAAAATCAATACAATAAATAATTTAAATAGGTTTAATAATGGAAATGAAAATGTTATACATCTGAAAGAAAATAATGAATATAAATCTATGATGAATTCCTTTGAAACATTAAAAATATATGAACAGGACGAAAATAACAAACAAAATAATATATATCTAAATAAGATGAACGAACATTCAAAATATAAAGACGACAACCAATTTGTTAATGATAATATAAATGATAAAAATATTCATAATAACAATAATAATAATAATAATAATATTAAAGATAGTATTAATATTCATAGTAATAATAATAATAATAATAATGCTGCTGATATTAAAAAATGTTCACAAAAAAAAATCAGTGAAAGAAATCCATTTAGCATTCACCATTATGTAAAACAGGAACATATGAGTGCAACTAATTTAGGAAATATAAATAAAAATAATATTTTACTTAATAATATAAATAATAATTCTTTTGAAAAGCGTAACGAAAAAGTATATATTAAACAAAGGCGTATGATGGAAAAGAAAGGTATGGATATTTTTAAAACACTATCAGAAGAACAAAGTGTGCAGAATATGAATCAAAATAGTTTTTATGAAAATGATTTTAAGAATAATGCTACAAATAAAATGAAAATGAAGGAAAATGATGATAATCATAATAATATTAATAATATTGATAATAATAATAATAATAATAATAATAATAATCATTATTATTATAAGAATGAAAAAAGTGAAGTTGGTTTGAAGAAAAGAAAGTATGAAATAAATTATAAAGGATTGAACAATTCAAAGGTGGGAAATATAAATAATGATGATAAAATAAATACCAATGAAAAGAAAGAATACTATATGAATATTAAAAGCGATTATCCTAATAATGTTAAAAGAAATGATATAAAGAATAATGACTGTTTAAAAGATTTTGATGAAGATAGCTCATCAAGTAAATATATTTCTTCCCATTCAATGAATGTTTCTTCATGTGAATCGTATAAATCCCTTTGTAAGAATAAGAAAAAAAAATCAAAAAGCAATTGTAGGGATAAAGGATATAATAATAAATCATATAAAATTAAAAATAATAAAAAGCTAAAATGTTCCAAGAAGGAACAAAATATGGAAGAAAATAATTCTCAAAATAAAATCTGCAGAAATTCTTTAATTGGTTGTATAAGTTGTATGTATGAAGGTACCAAAATGTATTGTCATTGTCATAATATTAATAATAAAAATTTAAATACTCTTATTACTAATGTCAAGAATTTTGATGATTACTCTAAATGTTCACCAAATAAACAGAATAAGAATAATAAAATTTTAACTGAACAGAATATTATAACAAATAAAAGTATTAATATTAGTAATATTAATAAAAATAATAACAATAATAATAATGATAATTGTAATGTGAATTGTTCCAATGTTTTTTTTGATAATATAAATGAAAACATAAATCCCAAACGTGAAGATAGTTCTTTTAATCTTAATCAAGGTAACAATAAAAGCATTTATGATTATCAAAACAATGCCCCTCACCATGAAATGGTTCAAACCAATGGCAATATTGTTATTAATAATAATAATCATGATAAAAAAATAGAAAAAACATATCTACTTAATAAAATAGTAGAATCCAAAAATGTTTTAAAAATGGATGTAAATGTGGTTGGTGATATGGTTAAAAAAACGAATCAACCAAATATAACAAACACTAAACTATTAAAAAATAATAATATAAATAATAATATGATAAAGAAAAATATAAAAAATGAAACTTTATCAATTGATAATAATGAACAGGTAAATAAACAAGATGATGGTAGTACAAAAAAGAAAATTATGGAAGTTAATCAAAAAATGAACAAATTTAATCTTATGGAAAATTTGATATATAACGGTAATAATTGTAGAAAAAACATGGAACAAAATAATATTAAATTATTTAAGAGGAACATAAAAAATAATACCACTAAATATATTAACAAGGATAATTTTATTAAAATCGATTACATTAAGCAACATCGAATATTAGAGAATAATCAAAAAGGAATCATTTTTGATATAAATGAAGAGAAAAATAACAATTGCATGAATAAGAGTAATTTTATATATCATAATAATAATATAAATAATATGAACAATATGAACAATATGAACAATATCAATAATATGAACAATATGAACAATATGAGTAATAATAATAACAATAATTTTATATATCAAAATAATAGTAATATGCCAATTTACCTAAATGAAAAAAAAAAAAACATGGAAAAAAAAGTGTACAATATGAATGAAGGGAATATAATATTAAACCCATCAAATAAATTAGTAAATTATAAAAATGGACTAGGGGGGAAAAATAATAATATATGTATCCATACACATAATTTAAAACTGAAAAAAGTTGAACAAGATGATGGCAAATATAACAAAAGTATTGGTACCATAATGAAATGTAAATTGTATAATTTAAAAAAAAATGTTTATAAAAATGATAGTAAGGTTGTAGACATACCCATGAAATTAAATGATTTAAATAATAATTCTTCTAGGATATGTACCATATCTAATTTATTAAATGAAAATTCTTCTATGTATAATAAAAATGAATGTGAATGTAAACGTGACATCTTACAAAACCAAGAATTTTTATCTACCAAACGTTGTGATAAAAAAGTAGAAATAAAAACTATTCTTAATAGTAATATTAATTTATCTAATAAGAAGACTAAGAAGAAAAAAAATGAAGATGTTAGTTTAATCAAAATTAAAAAAGACGAACTGATAATTAAACAAGTTAAAAAGTTAAATAAAAATTGTTTACTTAAAAATATCCAAAATGTAGGGAATATCAAATCATATATAAACAGAGATATTTGTAAGGCTTTAGAAAATGTAAAAAGGAGTAATTATCAAGTTAACAATGAAGATATTAGTAATAATACTACATATGAAAAAGAAGAAGCAGTTTTATATGTTAAAAATAAATTAAATACACAAAGGAAATGGAGAAGTGATAATATTATTACAACTAAAGGAAAAGAGGATAAGGAATATATAATAAAATGGAATAAAAAAACTGGAGTTTCTATATATTATAATAAAAACTTAAATGAATCCAATAGTATATTGAATGCAAATAATTATTATATAGAAAAAGATCATGTTGAAATGGAACAGGATAAATGTCATGTTGATATGGAATGTTTTAGTAAAAATGATAATACTCAAGATATGTATATTAACAAAAATGACATATATAATAATAATGATAATAATAATAATGATAATAATAATAATAATAGTGATCATAATAATAATTTTAATTCATTTTCAAATGATAAAAATAATATACATAATAGTACACTTCTTGAGGCATCTCCTAATGAAAAAAATATCAATATGGAGAAATATAATGAGGATCAAAATAATATATATTCGAATAATATTAAAGTTGAAAACCAAGATGATGTAAATAATTCGTGTTATTATAATGATTTGTATGAATCTAATTTAAAGGAATATGTACAAAGAATTACATGTAATAATAATTTGGAAAAAAAAAATGATCATAAAGAAGAGCTCGAAAAAAAAAAAATAAATAATGGTTCAAATATATACAATTTTAATAACGATGAAGAAAGAAATTTGCTTATTATGAAAAATAAGATGGAGCAAAATAATTGTGTTAACTATATAAACAATAAAAGAAATTTGGACACAGAAAATAATACAATATTGCTAAATGATATAATATTAAGTAATGATATAAACAATATTGAAGGTATTGTAAATTATGATAAGAAAAATATAAATCATTTAAATAATAATATCAATAAATATCATGAGAATTTTTTATCAAATGTTCGTAAACATTATAAAAAGAAATCAATAAATTATATGAACAAAAAGTATTTTGATGATTTAAATAATATTTATTTTTTACTTGAGGATTTTACAAACACATATAAAACATGTAGTAATAATTTAAAATGCATTTTACAACTTCTTAAATATGAACTTGACAAAGAAAAAAAAGCAAGTGTATATTTTTCAAATAATCAAAAGTTTTTATATTTTGCTGTTCCTTTGATGAGCCAAGATAAGAGTTGTGACTATAATATAAATGATGAAGAGAAAAATAAAGAAATAAAAAAAAATGAAAAGATAGGTGAAGAGGCACCGAATAACTCTATGTTAAATGGAAAGGAATATATTTTAGAAGGTACTACATATAATATATTAGGAAGTTATAAAAAATCACATGCAGTAAATAATATTAAAAATGATACAAAAGAATATATAGAAACAAAAAATGATAATATACAAAGTGCTATTAATAATAGTAATGATAATTTGGATAGTATTTCCAACAAAAATAGCAAATTGAATGTGAAGAAAATATATAGAAATATGAACAAATGGGTTAAGAAAAATAAAAAATATCCATTCAGTAATAAAAAAATAAACTTTAAATATTTTATTATGAACGATAAGAAAAAGGATAAGAGTTGCAAATGTTGTATTAAAAAAAAAATTATAAATGATGAAAAAATATTATTAAGAATGAATATATTCACAATACGACATAAAAACCATTTCTATAAATTAAAGTTCAATAATAATTTTGTTATTAAAAGAAATAAAGTGTTTAATAAAAAAAATGGTAAACTATATAAATTTTATCCATTCTATAATGAATTATTATTAAAATATGAGAATGATCCAAATGGAAAAGTAGAGACAAATGAAAAATTAAAGTGCCTAGATAAGACAATTAGTAATAATACAAATGATCAAGAGGATCATAACACGAATGATAAGAATCATATTAATAATATGAATAATCATATAAATAATAAAATAGATGATGTTGCACATACTAATATTAATACTAACGATAATCATAATATGAATAATAATGTTAATGTGTCCAATAATAATAATATTTTAGATGACCTATTTATCTCAGATGATGACATTAATCTTATTTATATGTATAATACTAATACGAATATTGAAAAACAGTACAGCTTAGAAAAAATAAATATTAATTAATACAAAAAGTCGTCCTCATTTATATTAAATTAAAATAATGTACTTAATACTTTTGCTTATCAAAAAAAAAAAAAAAAAAAAAAAAAATGAAATTGAAATTGAAATTGAAATTGAATATCTTTTAAAAAACTTTTTTTTTTTATATAAAGGATTAGGTAATTAAATATTATATTCAGATATACGATATGGTATATTATAATATTCCTATTCAAAAAAAAAAAAAAAAAAATCTACATATATATATATATTTATTTTTTACGAATACATATGGGGAAAAAATAAAATAAATAACTATATATACATATATATAAAAATATACATATTTATATATTATATTCATTTGTCTAATTAAATATTTTTATTACGATTATACCAATTTGTGTTTATGTTAAAAAAAGTCCGTATATCCATATATTTTTCAAGCTATTTTCATAATTAAAATATTCATATGAATATAGCTCTATATATATATATATATATATAATATATATATGCATATGTATTTTTTTTTTTATTTTAATAAGACGATTAAATAATTGATGTTGCATTTATTTGTTTACAGTTTGTTCATTTTTTAGTGATTCATTTATAAAAAAAGAAAAAATTATATATATATAATGTGAAGTACATTTTGTTTACATATTTTTTAACGTACATAAATATATATGTATATATTTTTTTTTGAATATAAATTTTTATTTTTTTATATTTATAACTTAATATAATACACTTAAAAATAAAAAAAAGTTCATCATTTTGAAAAAAAACAAACAACAAAAAAAAAAAAAAAATATATTACAATACAATAAAGATTTAAATGAAACTTATTTTATAATTAATACATTTCTTTAATTATTATATAATATATATTATAAACGTATATATGCTATTATAATTTTGATAACACAACAGTATTGTTATGTCTAACAATATTATAGGTGTTCAGGATATTTTTGTGTTTATACTTTTCGTTTAATAGTAAAGCAATGTTTGTGTTACTAATATTTATATACCTTAAAAGAAAAAAAAAAAAAAAATTAGAAATATGTATATTTATATATATATATTAATTATATGTATGTATTTGATACAATAACAATTTTTTTTTTTTCTTTTTACTTTAATGAAGGTAAAATTACAAATTCATACTGATCCAAGTCTTGTTCCATGTCCACTAAATGGTTATTACTTACATCAAGTCTATAAATTTATTAAATTAAAAAAAAAAATTTATATACATATATATATATATATATATATGTAACACATTTTATATGTAAATATTTTATTTTCGTTTTATAAATAACTTTTCCAATAATTTCAGATTATATAAATTTTTCATAAGAAAAATAAAATTCTTCAACTTATTATTATTCAAACACAGTTCCCTCAAATTATATAAAAAATTTAATGTCCCTTTACCGTTGTACCTGGTATGATTTGTAAAGGTAAAGATATATAAGATAAATAATGTTAATATTATACTTCTTATATATATATATATATATATTTATTTATATATTCATTTATATATTCATTTATGTATGTATTTATTTATATATTTACCCTTCCGATATGGAATTATTTGATAAATCAATTTTTAGTATAAAGAAAGCTTCGATCATAAGGGGGTATATAATACTCTTAATATTCATGTGAGTTAAATCCAGCATTTCATTATTATTCCCTATTATAAAATAAAAGGAAAATTATAATTAACACATATATATGTATATAAATTTATATTGGTCTATCTAAATTATATATATATATATATATATATATATATATATTTTTTAACCCTTTTCAGAAGTCTCGTAATAATCATGGATACGTTTCCTGCATAAGAATATAAATATACACAATTATATATATATTAATATGGTTAGTATTACAAAAAAGTGATATCTGTCTTTGGATGGATTCACTAAAAAATAAAAAAAAAAATACACATCTTACTTTATTAGAATCTCAGTTTCTTGATCTTTATAATATTCTAATCTAAGAAAATCAACTTGTTTCAAATAATCTAGTACTTTTAATGCCTCTTCAAAATGTTCAATTCTTTTCAATATTTCAAACCTACAAGAATAATATTATTTAAAATAAAGTAGAATAATATAAATAAATAAATAAATAAATAATTATATATATATATTATTATTATTATATTATTCCCTCACTTTGTGTATAGAGCAAATTTGCAGTCATTTTCTAAAAGCAATAACTCATTAATTTGTTCCAGCTCTAAATTTAATAAATGTAAGTCCATATTGGTACTTATATTTAAGAGAATATTTGAAGAATTTATATATTTATAAAAATTATAATATATTTTGTTTTGGTCATTATTATCATCTATATTATTTGAGAATTGGTATATGCCTTTTCTATTATATTGATTGTTATCTAACAATATATTAAAAAGCTGGCACTTTGAAATTTTTGTTATATCAATTTGGTAAATTATAGAATGTTCATATTTGTTATTTTCTTTTGAAGAATTATTATATAATCTGTATATATCTTTTAATATATTTTGTTCATAATGTATTTGGTGTGGTACATATATATTATATTTATAATAATATAAGACAAATTTAATATATGGGATATTACCTAAAAGTAAATAATTTTTATCAAATGTAAATGAAAATACAAAAGATTCCTTATTATTACTATCATTAATATTATTACTATTATTTATTTTTATAATATGTTTATCCCACGACCCCTTTATTTCCTTATTGTTATTATCATAACATATACATTTCGATATATTTAGGTTAATTAAATTTGGAAAAAAAAGGTATATAGTATTATTATTTAAAAGAATGAACAGAATTTCTTCTTTGTCATTTCCATTTTGAAAAAGAAACCATTTATAAAATTCCCATAAGCTTTGATCAAAGGGATCAGTAAAAATAGCATTCTTTATTAAATTTAATTCATTATTAGTATCTATTATGGATTTTTTTAAGGAATATTTTAAAAACCATGCTGAAAAATTTGAAAAATTATTCTCAATTAACATTTTAGATAACTTATAATTAGTTTCATATACATCAAAATTAAAACATCCATTTGATTGATTTGATTGATTTGATTGAATTGTTTGATGTGTTTGATGTGTTTGATGTGTTTTATTTGTTTCATCTAAATTCTTTTCCTTTTCTTTATTTTCTTTATTTTCCTTATTCATATTATTTAATTTTTTATGTATAATATGAATACAAGATATTATATAAGATCTATAATTCCAACAATGGTAATTTCTATCATCCTTATAAAAGGACCTTTTACAATATTCTAATTCATTTAACAAATCTTTCATATCTATTAAATTGTCTTTTAAGCCATATTTTATAATCCATAATTTATGAAACCATAATTCATTACACTTATTAAATGTGTTCAATATATCTTCCACCATGTTGTTTTCATCTTTCAATATTTTTTTTAATTCCTCCGACGTTTTCGTCATATCACATTTCTCATCTGTTACAATAAAAAGAAATCATGAAAGAATAAAAATTATATAACATAAGGTATAAAAAATAAAAACTATATGATCATAGGATAAGAAGGTATACACAATAAAAAAAAAAAAAAAAAAAAAAATACATACATATATATATAATTATATAATACCTTCAATTTCCTTCTTGCCTTTTAAATATTCTGGTTTAATATATTCAAAATATTCCCTTCTATAATTCCACAATGTTTGTAGATAAGGACATTTCATTAATATAAGCGACGTTCTGTCAATATATTCTTTATCATAATTATTCGTTTTCTTTTTTTTAATTAAATTATTAACCAAGGGAATTAATTCCTTTACCTTTTGTAACCTTGCTTGCTCTTCTTCTTGCGCTCGATTTGCTCTTCTTCCATGCATGTTTTTTTAATAACCATCAAAGATTTTAAGAAAATAAAAAATATATATAAATCAATATATATTTCCTTTTTCTTTATAATTATTATATTAAGTTTATATATATTTGATACATAAAAAAAAAAAAAATCAGTTACAGTTTAATTGATAATATATAATTGATATAAATATATATATGTATAATTAAAAAATTTATATTTATATATAATTTACAGTTTTAAATAATAATATAAAATCAGATGTAAAAAGAAAAGAACAAATTTATTTATACACCATACATAAATATATATATATATATATATATATATATATATACATTTATATAATACTTATAAAATAAATTAAAAAATAATAATAATAATAATAATAATAATAAACTAACACCCTCTATTATTATTATATATTTATTTATTTATTTATTTTATTTTTTAATGAAAAATAGGAGAGTATTAAATTTAAGTTGTATGTTTGAATATAAACTCGGTAAATTAATTATATATATATATATATATTATAATTTTCACTTATCTAAAATATTACATATATATTATACTTACAATCTATATAGGATAATAATAAATAAGTAGATTTAAAAAACGATTATATTTTTTTATTAATATTTCATGAGATCTATTAAAATGGTGAAAAGATTTTTTATATCCGTAACAAAATATTATTATAATATATTATATATATATATATATATATATATATGTTTTTATTATTAATTCATACACTTTATGTATTCATTTAACGAAATGTAACATGATAGTTTATGTGAGCTTATTGTTTTTTTTTTGTTTGTTTTTGTTTTTTCTTTTTTATATTAATAAATATTTTGTAGAACCTATCTAGTTTATTTAATTATGAGAATCTATGACTATTTATATTCAAATATTAAATTAAAAAAAAAAAAAAAAAGAGAAAGTTATATTATCACACTTATTGTTAATCTTTTTAGTGTGTACAAAAAAAAGTGTAAAAGATTATTCCTTACAAGTTAATCATATTATAAATATACAAAAAAATATATAATAATAATAATAATAATAATAATGAATAAGAATATTTTTCTTAACCTATCAAGTAGTTCATTGTTCTTTAATTATAAGTAAATAGAAGTTAAATAGAAGGCTAATTTTATGATATAATTATATTTATTTTTTTACATTTGGAACCAACATTTTATATTACTACTTTAAAATTATATAAGAGTTATACAATTAGGTATATTGACAATATTTTTATTTGTAAAAAATAATAACATATTAATAAATAGAAGGGTATCTATTTATTTATGTATAAAAAACCTTTATATATATATATATATATATATATATATATATATATATATTCCATATTATAAGTGTTCTTAAGGTTCATATTTATTTTATACCTATATTTATATACCATTTGAATGTAAATAGGAAAAAAATATGGTTACTTTATTTATAATCTTCTTTTTTATTCTTTCTGGGAAGGTTAGATTCAATTTTTGAGAAAAGGAAAAAATAATAAAATAAAATATAATAAATCTATGAATAATTTTATTCTTATATTTTTTTTTTTTCTTCTTTTTTTTTTAATAAAACCAATATTGAAATAGCTTTTTTTTTATAAAATAAAGCTCAAAAATAAAAGGTATAACAAAATAAAAAATTATTATTATAATAAGTGAAAAGCTCAAATAAAAAATGAAAAAAATAAAACAAATCTGTTCATTCTGTTTATTTGTTTGTTTTTTTGTTTTTTTGTTTGTTTGTTTGTTTGTTTCATTCTTTCTTTTAGTATGTTGTCTTTTATTTTCCCTTTGTGCATGCAGTTTTCTTTTTGTGATTATGGTAAATAACTCTATAAAGAAATATATACAATTGGGGTGTTCATGAAAAATAACATTTTATTTTACATCAAATCACATGCTATGGATATAAAGGAACAAGGGAAAAGAAAAGAAGAAAAATGGAAAAAAAAAAAAAATATATGAATATATATATATATATATATATATATATATATATATATTAATAATGTAATATTCTCCTATCTAAGATAGATATTCAATTAAAATTTTTATTGTATCTATATACTTATTATTTATTATTGTCTAATTTTTTTTTTTAATTGAAAAATAGCTATTTACATGCTTTTTTATTTTTATTTTTATTTTATTTTAAACATAAAAATACATTTATTTTTATATTGTTCAAGTTTTTAGTTATATTGGTTAATGCACAATTTTCCTTATGTTACATAAAATATTACATAAGAATTGTTCTAGAACTTTTAATATATTATAAACAGTTGTGTGTTAATATACTACAAAGAAGAAAAATTAATAATTAATATATTATTAATTAAAAAAAATATAGGAAAGTTATATTATAAAGAGAATAATATAAGTGATATAAGAAAAATGAAAATTAATTTTCATAGTGTTAGATTATATAAGAATATGGAATATAATCCAATTTATATATTATGAATCTAATATAAGTTGATTATAGATCTATAAAAAGAATTTGAATACTCCAATTTTTTTTTTTTTTTATATATAAATACATATTACAATTTTTTTTTTTTTTTATATATAAATACATATTACAATTTTTTTTTTTTTTATATATAAATACATATTACAATTTTTTTTTTTTTTTTTTTTTTTTTTAATGCTACAGAATGAATTTTTTTTCTATTTTCATAATCCTTAATTTTTTTATGCTCAGTTTAACTTCAAGTTTGGGAAATGGATTTTTACGTAAGATGAAATAAAAAAGGAATAATATTAAGGATGTAATATTTATTCACATATTTCCATCATTCTACAATATATATATATATATATATATATATATATATAGACCTTCATATCAGTTTAGCTCTTTTAATATATATCTTTTTATTTATTTATTATTATTATTATTATTATTATTATTTTTTTTATTTATAGAATTAGATTCTTCCATAACATTTAGTAATGATTTCTGTAAAGGAATGAACTTACATTTTCTTATTAGTGCTGAAGAAATTGATAGTAAATTCTTTTTAAACAAAATGCTACTATTAATTTTAGGAGGTTCATCTTATATGAGATACAGTAAAGAGAATTATTTTTCTGTTTCTATATATGATAAGAAGCTAGTATATAAAAATATAAAAAAAATTGAAAACATACAAGGGGCATCTTATTATGAACAACTGCAATCAGCCTTTAAAAAACATATAAAACCTAGTGCTAGGAGAACCAATTTATATGAATCCTTAAAAGAATATTATGAAAAATATATAATAGGAAATAAAAATATAAAAAAATCAAAAAATATTATCATTATTGTAAAAAAATTTACATCAGATGATTTATCTGAATATCATGAAAATTTAAATAGGTATATTAAAGAAATTAGAAGTAAAGATGTTGGTATATATTTTTTTTCTGATGATAGTATCTATTCTAAAAACATAATACTTAATATTTCAGAAAGTGGATATAATATGGAGGTACAGTATCCCATAGCTCACTTTGTAAGTGAATCATATCGTGCTAATGATCTTTTTGGTGTTAAAAAATTCTGTTATCAATTATTACATGGTGCAACTTGTAAGAGTTATAATGAGTGGTCAGAATGGTCAGGTCCATGTGAATTTGAAAGAAGACAAAGAATAATTCCTCTTAAAATAACAAACATTGAGTCTACTAATTTTCGTTCCCATTATGATCCTTCATGTAGGAATGTTTTTGATTATAGCATGTCAATAAAAGAAGATTTTCGTGTAAATTGTAAGAATTCTATATACGAATGTAGGGGTATATGTGACAAAGGGTATAAATTCAAGCCTTATGCGAAATCTAACGAAATTGTGGAATCATATGAAGAATGCAATGATTTACCTCCATGTACAAGGGATCAAAGAAAAAATGGAGATCATACTTTATACGCAGATGTTATTCTAAATTCTTTATTATCAGAATCTTCTATTCAACAAATTAGAGATCGTGATGATCGTGCACTTATCGAAAAAGATATGCCGGGTGATACAGAAGAAATGTCAAATGAACGTCGAATAAAGGATATGCACCTTTTCCTTGATAATAAAATGAAGTACATGATAGATAAACAACATAAACTCATCGAACAGTTACAAAAAGATATTCAAGATAGAAAAAACAAAAAAGATGGAATCATAGAGGACAAAAAAAAAGAAGTAGAAGAGAAAAAAGAACAGGTAGAAGAAAAAAAAGAAGAAATGGAAGAGAAAAAAGAACAGGTAGAAGAAAAAGAAAATCAGGAGCAAAAAGAGAATACGAATTTACAAGAGACCAAAACAATCAACGAATCACCTATAATAGATATGAAAAATAATGAAAATACATTACAGCATACACAGAAAGAAGAGGAAATAAAAAGGACGAGAAAACCTATTGATAATTTTGAAAATGATGGAACTAATAAGTTACATGTAATTAATACAGGTAATACAAATACACAAAGTAGTCCAAAGGATTTAGATGGTGATCATTATCCGAATAAACAAAATGTTTTAAATAATGAGCTTAATAAATTAGAAGATCAAAATGAAAAAGATAATGCAAATGTTTTTTCAATTCCAATTAACGGAGAGAATATAAAAAAGAAAGATATATACGAACATCCCAAAGGAGTAGAAAGTGCAGAAGATGTTCATATTATACATAATCCCACAGATCAATCTATAGAAAATGGAAATAATATAATAAACATGAATAATAAATCTGGTAGCGAAAATTCCTCTAAGAATATGAATTCAGAAACACACAATATAAGTGATCCTTTTAATCTTAAACATTTGAAAAAAAATAATGATCATGATGGTAGTTCCGAAGCTAATGGGAATACATCTTCATATAATGATAAAAAGGAAGACGTTGAAATAAATTTAGAACGAAAGGTTGTGGAACAAACGAATGAACACAAAGAAACAGGCCAGTCCGATTTGAATCATGAGAAAAAAGAAGAGAGTATATATATAAATAAAGAAAATAAAGAAGGGGATATAATTAGGAATAATGGTGAGAATGTTGAAATACATCTAGGAAATAATAGAAAAAAAATTGTCGATCTAAAAAAAGAAGACATCGAAAAAAATGTTAATGTAAAACATTTAAGCGTAGATGATTATGGATATGAATTGGAAGGTAAAAGAATTATAGGAGCAAACAAAAATGAAGATAAAGAAATAGAAAATAAGAATGCAGAGGGTAAAAAAATTGTAGATAAAGAAATAGAAAATGAATTTGTAGGAGGTAAACAAAGTGGTACTAAAGAAATAGAAAATGAACTTATAGGAGGAAAACAAATTGAAGATAAGAAAATTAGTGGTGAACAAAACCAAGGTGAGTATGTTAAAGGTGAAAAAGATAATGGAGTGCATGTTAAGGTTCAACATATAGATGGTCAACATATTGAGGATCATGATAATGAAGACCACCATATAAAAGATCATCAAACTGGTGGTAAGCAAGGAACAGATGAGAAAAATGAATATAATAACACACAAGACTCAAGCCTAACATATGGAAAAGATAAGGATGAAGAATTTACAACTGAAAGCTCAAATATAAATTATACGCCATATATAGAAAAGAACAATCTTTCATTGAAAACTGATAAAATATATGAACCACATGTAGTGGAGGAAATAAATGAAGAAGATAAGTTATCAAAAGAAAAGACCGAAAGATTTTCAAATAATCAAGAAATTATAAGAAAGTATGAGCAAGAAAATCATAAAATAAATGAACATGAGGAAGAAGAACCTGATAAAATTAAATATAAAAATCTGAATATAGAACCACAGGTTGGCCATAAAATACGTGAGAAAAATATAGATGATGATGTAGAGAAAAAGAAATATGAATTTACAAATACAGAAGAAACTTATAAGAATAATGAGAAGAATCATAATTTGATTGGGAAAAATGAAGTATCAGATGAAACTATGAATGAATATATTATATCCCCTAAATCAGAAATTATAAATGAACAAGAAAATACTCCTCAATATGAAGAAGTCTTATCAAAAAATATTAATAATGATAAAGATAACGGAAAACGAATAAACAATAACGATCAATTAGAGTCTCCTATATTATCAAATGAAAAGAAAACCGATGATATCCATATTATAGAGGAAAAGGAAAAAATAGATAAACCTATTCATAATAATGATCTTGAAAATCAAAACCATGAAAAAAAACATATACAGGATGACAAACTAGAAGAATATTCAACCTTACCTAATTCTAAGGAAATGAAAAATATATCAGGTGATAATATAGAAAATAATTTATTATCTAACAAAAAGGAAGAAAATCACAAAATAATTCATGAAAATATAGAAGAAGATACTACATCAAAGGATAATGAAAAAAATATGCAAAATTATATTATCCATGATGACCTGGGGAAGAAAGATATATCTAGGGAAAATACTGGAGAAGATATTAGTCCAAATAAATATTTAAAAAATAAAGAAAATTATGGTATATTAGATGATAAAGGAAAAATTAAAATATACGAAGAAAATAATGAAGAATATGTTACTGATGTTGGAAGTGGGGAGAACAAAGTATCTGAGGGAAATAGTAACGATAATATTATGCCAGAAGAATATGGGAAAAATAAGAATTCTCAAGAAAATAGTGAAGATAACATTATGACAGAGAAAAATGGAAAAAATAAATCTTCTGAAGAAAATACTGACGATAATATTATGACAGAGAAAAATGGAAAAGATAAATCTTCTGAAGAAAATGCTAACGATAATATTATGACAGAGAAAAATGGAAAAAATAAATCATCTCAGGGAAATATTGACGATAACATTATGACAGAAAAAAATGGGAAAAATAACAATTCTCAGGAAAATAGTGACGATAACATTATGACAGAAGAATATGAGAAAAATAAGAATTCTCAAGAAAATACTGACGATAACATTATGACAGAGAAAAATGGAAAAAATAAATCTTCTGAAGAAAATACTGACGATAATATTATGACAGAGAAAAATGGAAAAGATAAATCTTCTGAAGAAAATGCTAACGATAATGTTATGACAGAGAAAAATGGAAAAAATAAATCTTCTGAAGAAAATGCTGACGATAATATTATGACAGAGAAAAATGGAAAAAATAAATCTTCTGAAGAAAATGCTGACGATAATATTATACGAGAAGAAAATGGGAAAAATAAATCATCTCAGGAAAATAGTGACGATAACATTATGACAGAAGAATATGGGGAAAATAAGAATTCCCATGAAAATAGTGAAGATAACATTATGACAGAAGAATATGGGAAAAATAAATCACCTCAGGAAAATATTGACGATAATATTATACCAGAAAAAAATGGGGAAAATAAAAATTCTCAACAAAATAGTGACCATAACATTATGACAGAAAAAAATGGGGAAAATAAAAATTCTCAACAAAATAGTGACCATAACATTATGACAGAAGAATATGAGAAAAATAAGAATTCTCAAGAAAATACTGACGATAACATTATGACAGAAGGATATGGGAAAAATAAGAATTCTGAAAAAAACAAGGAAGAAGATATAGCATCATATGAGATAGATAAAAATAGAATATCTCATGAAAATGATCAAGAACATTTTACTCCTTATGAAAGTAGAATAAACAAAGAATTTCATACAAATGTTGATTATAATATTGTATCAGGTGATAATGAAGAAAAAGGTATATCTGTGAAAAATATTAGCGAAGATATTATTCCAGATGGAAAAGGAAAAAATATACAAGATGATATAATCCTAGAAGAAAATGGGGAAAATAAAAATTTTGAGGAAAATATTGAAGAAGATAAAATATCAGATAAGACCCAGAAAAGTAAAATATCTCATGAAAATGC
Organism: Plasmodium falciparum 3D7; assembly: GCF_000002765.6. Lineage (NCBI taxonomy): Eukaryota > Apicomplexa > Aconoidasida > Haemosporida > Plasmodiidae > Plasmodium > Plasmodium falciparum. Next base: position 1,735,324 of record NC_037283.1, read on the forward strand.
TGAAGGACATTTTACTCCATATGAAAGTGGAAAAAATAAAATATCTGATGAAAATGATGTAGAATACAACATTTCAGATATTAATACAAATAAAGATCAAGAAGAAGTTGAAAGTAAACGTATATTTGAAACAAATGATAATATCAACAAACATATATCATCAAGTGATAATAATAAAATTAACAAAATGAAACAAAATAACATATTAATAAATGAATCACAAGATAAAAATATTGATGTACATAATAAATTAGATAAAATTCTTAAAAACGAACATGTAACATCTGATGAATCTTTAGAAAAAATTAAGGAAGAAAATGGAAATACACGAAAAAATAAAGGATCAATTAACAATGAGGAGAAGATCGAAGAAGAGAAAGAAAATGTAAAAAATGATGAAACTATAATTGGAAAGAAGGAAGAAAATACAGAATCGGATGATTTGAAAATACAAAAGATATCTAATGAAAATATTAACAAAAACATACTATACACTGATAATTATAACAAGGATAAGTCATATAATGCACAAGGGGGAACCCATGGAGAAAATGATGAAACAACTAATGGAACTAATATATCAAATGATGGATTGGATAAAAATGTTAAGATAGATCAGTATATTTCAAAAGGAGAAAATATTCTTCAGGAAAATAAGGAAGATATAATACCAAGTGTAACAATTAATAATAGTTTAGGTGATAAATATGTAAAAGAAAATTTATCACCAGAGGATATAAAAAAGATGGAAGTAGCTCATAAAAATATTCAAAATATTACATCTGAAGATGAATTGGGAACACAAAAAAAAGATAATGAACGAAATAAAGAAGATAAATCACCAAATGGTGTTGAAGAAAATCATCAAGAAAATGATAAAATTATAGGGGAAGTAAACTTATCAAATATGAATATGAACGAAAGTAATATAGGAAATAGTGACACGATAAATCAACATTTACTTAATGAAGGAAAAAATATACATCATAAAGGCAATGTCAATAGTGAGACTAATGAAATGACGAATAATAGTGGAACACAAAATATTATATCAAATGAACAATTCGAAAAAAATATAATTAGAGGAGATGATATAAAAGATAAAATGAATGAAAATGTTAAAATAGAAGATGAAACAGGAAACAATATAAAAATTAACAAATATAATGATAATGCTAAAATATTAAATGAATTAATTATTAAAAATCAAGGAACTCAGGATAGTGATGCAGATGATATATCAACAAACGGTAGTGATAAAATGGATCAAATAGAAAATAAAAATGAAAATATACATAAAATAAATAATGTAAATGTCGAAAAAGATAAAATATCAAATGACAAGGAAGACAATATTGTACCCCCTGAACATAAAGAGCATGATATTATATCAGATAATAAAAAAAAAGAATTTGATAATGTACTGGAAATACCAATTAAAGGACATAATATATTAGATGATAAAGAGACAATAACTGAACAAGTTGAAGAAAAAAGTATAGGACAAGATAAAAGTATGGAGAATAATAATGTATCTACTAATGATGGGAAAGATATTCATATACAAGAGGAAGATATAAAAGGAAATATAATTAATAATGTTAATGACAAACATAGTGAATCAAAAAAAAATAACTTACATATTGATGAACCAAATAAATATGTTGAGGAAAAAGAAATCAAAAAGCATGAAATAGCAGATCATGATATTAAGAAAGAATTTAAGGAAATACAAGAAAATGATTCTAATAAAAATGAACCATCAAACGAAAATATTTTAGTAGATGTAAATGCACAAGATGATAAAAATATATCTAAATTAACTAATGATTTGCATGATCAGGAAAAAGGAACAAATAATGATTCAGTTGTAGAACATAATGTATCAGATAAAACAATAGGTAAACATAAATTTAAAAATGAAAAAATTGGAGATATCGAATCATTTGAAACAAATATTAATGAGAATAATGAAAAAATTGTCGATTCAATAAATGGAAATGGTATTAGACAAAAAATTGTACAGAATGAAAATAAAAATAATTTGAATAATCAAGATAATAAAGAATATAATGAACATATTACCATACCAAATGAAAAAATACAAGAAAGTGGATATATCAATTACAAGAAGGAGAATGAAAAGGATGTACAAAATCAATTTAACGGAAATGAACAAATAAGTTCCAATGTATCACAAACGGAAGGAGAAAGAAAAGAAAATTATATAATAGATGGAGAAAATCATAATTCTACAGACCAAATAAATAATATAAAAATGGAAGGTGATATAAGTAGTAATGAGGAACATAAAAAGATCAATTCAAATTTTAATGATGAAAAAGAAATAAAAAATAATACTAGAGAAATACCGATAATGGAACATAATTTCAATACAAATATGGATAGTGTTAATGATGATAAAATAAAAGAGGAAATGTCACATATAAAAAATATGGAATATGTAGTAGATAGTTTTGATAAAATAGATAATGCACCCAATGAACAAAATATAATTGATCATAATGGAAAACATTCTGTGATTAAAGGAGAAATAAAAGAAGACACAAAACATGAAAAAGAAAATGCAAAACAAATGAACGAAGAAATAAAAAATGTAAAGGAACAAGAAATAGAACATGAAAGGAAAAATGAAACGAAAGAGGAAAAGGAACAAAGTATAAAAGAAGGAAAAAATAAAGAATTTGAAGAGGGAAGGAATAAAGAATTTGAAGAGGGAAGGAATAAAGAATTTGAAGAGGGAAGGAATAAAGAATTTGAAGAGGGAAGGAATAAAGAATTTGAAGAGGGAAGGAATAAAGAATTTGAAGAGGGAAGGAATAAAGAATTTGAAGATGGAAGGAATAAAGAATTTGAAGAGGGAAGGAATAAAGAATTTGAAGAGAGAAGGAATAAAGAATTTGAAGAGGGAAGGAATAAAGAATTTGAAGAAGGAAAGAATAAAGAAATTAAAGAAGTAAATGACAAAAAATTTGAAGAAGGAAAGAATAAAGAAATTAAAGAAGGAAATAAGAAGAAAGTTCAAGAACAAAATGACAAAAAATTTAATGAAGAAATAGAAAAACTAATCGAAGAAGGAAACGAGAAAGAAATTAAAGAAGGAAGGAATAAAGAAATTAGAGAAAGAAATGATAAAGAAATTAACGAAGGAAATGATAAAAATTTTGAAAAAGAAATAGAAAAGCAAAGTGAAGAAGCAAACGAGAAAGAAATTAAAGAAGGAAACGATAAAATATTTGAAGAAGGAAATTATAAAGAAATTAACGAGGGAAAGAATAAAGAATTTGAAGAAGGAAATAATAAAGACGTTAAAGAAGAAAATGAGAAGGAAATTAATGAAGGAAATGAGGAGGAAATTAATGAAGGAAATGAGAAGGAAATTAAAGAAGGAAACGAGAAAGAAATTAAAGAAGGAAACGATAAAAAATTTGAAGAAGGAAATGATAAAGAAATTAAAGAAGGAAATGATAAAGAAATTAAAGAAGGAGATTATAAAAAATTTGAAGAAGAAATCGAAAAACAAATTGAAGAAGGAAATGATAAAGAAATTGAAGAAGAAATAGAAAAAAAAATTGAAGAAGCGAACGATAAAAAATTTGAAGAAGGAAATGATAAAGAAATTAAAGAAGGAAATGAGAAGGAAATTAATGAAGGAAATGATAAAGAAATTAAAGAAGGAGAATATAAAAAATTTGAAGAAGAAACAGAAAAACAAATTGAAGAAGGAAATGATAAAGAAATTAAAGAAGGAGAATATAAAAAATTTGAAGAAGAAACAGAAAAACAAATTGAAGAAGGAAATGATAAAGAAATTGAAGAAGAAATAGAAAAAAAAATTGAAGAAGCGAACGAGAAAAAAATTAAAGAAGAAAACGATAAAAAATTTGAAGAAGGAAATGATAAAGAGGTTAAAGAAGAAAATGATAAAGAGGTTAAAAAAGGAAATGATAAAGAATTTGAAGAAGGAAATGACAAAAAATTTGAAGAAGGAAATGATAAAGAAATTAAAGAAGGAAACGAGAAGGAAATTAAAGAAGGAAACGAGAAGGAAATTAAAGAAGGAAACGAGAAGGAAATTAAAGAAGGAAACGAGAAGGAAATTAAAGAAGGAAACGATAAAAACTTTGAAGAAGATGATTACAAAAAATTTGAAGAAGGAAAGAATAAAGAATTTGAAGAGCGAATGAATAAAGAATTTGAAGAGCGAATGAATAAAGAATTTGAAGAAGGAAATAAGAAAGTAGTTGAAGAAGGAAATAAGAAAGTAGTTGAAGGAGGAAGGAATAAAGAATTTGAAGAAGGAAAGAATAAACAATTTGAAGAAGTAATGAATAAAGTAATTAAAGAAGGAAATGAGAAGGAAATTAACGAAGGAAATGATAAAGAAATTAATGAAGGAGAATATAAAAAATTTGAAGAAGAAACAGAAAAACAAATTGAAGAAGGAAATGATAAAGAAATTAAAGAAGGAGATCATAAAAAGTTTGAAGAAAAAATAGAAAAACAAGTTGAAGAAGGAATGAATAAAGTAATTAAAGAAGGAAATGAGAAGGAAATTAACGAAGGAAATGATAAAGAAATCAAAGAAGGAGAATATAAAAAATTTGAAGAAGAAATAGAAAAACAAATTGAAAAAGAAAATAATAAAGAAATTAAAGAATTAAATGATAAAAAAATTAAAGAAGCAAATGATAAAGAAATTAACGAAGGAAATAACAACACAATTGAAGTCGGAACTGAAAAAGAAAATAAAGATAAAAAAGAGGACAAACTTGCACCTCAAGAATTCTCATCTGATATGGTCAAGGGTAATGAGAAGAATGTAGAAATATCAGAAAGTAATAATAATATTAATAATAAAATAGATAGTGAATATACAAAATTTCCCGATAATCTGAATAACAATTCAAATGCATCAGAGGATGATAAAAAAAAAGAAAAAGTAATAAACGATATTATTGATAACGTTATGCATGATTATGATAATTCTATGAAAGATGATAAGAAAGCAAGTGACATAAACGACAAGATAGACAAACTAGGTGATATTGTAGAAAATACAAAAAACATATCAGAAGGAAAAAATAGTTTTCCATATAAATATTATACTGATACTAAAAGTGTTCATAAAATTATTTACAAAAAATCAAAAGATGGAGAAATGGAAAGGAAAAAATTTATAATTGTTGGTCAGAACAATTTTATTATTGATTCCGATGATATGAAAAATCCATATCCTAAAAAATTGTCCGATGAGGTTAATAAACACTTGGAAGAACAGATAAATAAAGATATATCGAATACATTAAGTAAGGATGAAAAGGAAAAAAAGGAAAAGAAATATGCATATTCTAACACGTTCAAATATGCAGGTGCAACCGTTTTAGCTGGTTTATTTGTATTATTAGCATCTGTGCTTGTTTTTAAAAAGGTTAAAGGTTTTACATATAAGAATAATGACTATACAAATGATTTACAGTATCACTTTAATTCAGTGATTTTATTAGATGAAGAAAAGGGAAAAGATACTGATTGTGGCACAATCAGTTACATGGATGAAAGCTGGTCTTGAGTATAAATAAATCATAAACATATATATATATATATATATATATATATATATATCAAATGTTAATAAATATAAAGAAATATAAATATATAGTAATTGCTTAATAAATATAATAACACATAAAACTAATTGAAGGAGCGTATTTATTACAACGTTATATATATAAGATGTTCTTATATAATATATAGCAACTATTTTGAGAAGGAAAGAAAATATATATAAATAATATATATATACATTTGTTCTATATTTTAAAGTAAAAATATATGAATCATATATTTCTTATGAAAAGAAGACTTTTTTTTTTTTTTTCTTCTTTCTTAAGTCATTTTAATTTTTCACTATTCGAAGAATTATCATATTGTTATATTATGAAATATAATCTAATAGAGATAAAATATCTCTTAAAAATATGCGTTAAATTATATTTTGTTCATATTTGATACAAGTGTACTTTATTTAAAAATTCTTGTGTCTGTATTTTATTTTGTTTTCCTTTGTATTATTTTATATTATATTTTTCATATTATTTTCTAAAGCTTTTTTTTTTTTTGACTTATTTATATTACAATAAAATAAATATATTTTTTGAATACATAAATAATTTAATATATATATATATATATATATATATATGTATATAATATTATTATTATTTATTTTATTTTTTTTTTGTATTATGCTATAATTTTATAGTTTATATTTTATGTATGATATATATCTTATAAATAAATTAACCCTACTTAAACTTTCATTTCAAAAAATTTATAAAAAATAGTAGAAATAAAATATATATAATATATATATTATACACATATTTTTATTCCTTAAAGATAAATGAAAAAAAAGAAAAAAGAAAAATTAACATATCTCTAAAATTCTTGTTAAATTTTTTTTTTTTTTTTTTTTTTTGTGTGTATGTTTTTTTAAAAAATTTTATTATAATTTCAAAAAGTTTCCTTTAAGAAGAAAAAATTTCATAATTAAAGAGATATAATACAATGAAAAAAGATACATGAAAAATATTAAAAAAAATAAAAACAAAATATGAACCATTGTAACAATTAAAACAAAAGACATATATGATAATATATATATATATATATGTTAAATATTTAATTCTGTAATAATTAGTCTGTTTATAATTTTATTTTTTGTTTAACTTGTATTTTTTTTTTTTTTTTTTTTTTCAATGTAATATGCTCCTACAGAAACATTTTAAATTAGTTCCTAACCAAGATAATAATTTAGAAGAGTAAGAAAAATATAATAAACCGCATATATGTTACTATAATATATAAATTTATTTTTTCTATTTTTTATGTGTAATATTTTTTGTATATCCCTTTAAATTTATGATTAAAACGTATATATATATAATTTAAAATTTTTTATAGATTGATAAATGAATTGGCTTTATCTAAAAAGAATATCAATGAAATAAGGAAGTATGGAACAAAATTAAAAAGGCACAATGATGATATACATAAAGGTTATGATAATAATATAGAAGATAAGGAGAATTATAATAATTTAAGTATAAATAAGGATAATATTATATGCGAAAATGATAATAACTTAATATATAAGGAGGATAACATTACATATAAAAAAAATAATAAAAATATCATAAATAATAATTTTCAAGTGAGAACTAAAAATGGTTCCATATCTAATTTGTTACTGAATAAAAAAAGGAGGGAAGAAAAAATGAAAGAACAAACTAATATAAGTAAAAAGCAAGATAATGTTTACAACCATGAAAATTGTAACGATAAAAGTATGAATAAAATTGAATATTCTAAGTATCCTATCGATAAAAATACTAGTGAATACAATTTATTATGTTCCAGTAATGTATTGAATTTGTCTAATTTTAAAGATAATTCCCTCTTTCAAAGAATTTTTAAGAGTATTGAAGAGGAAAAAATGAAGAGTAAATATGAAAAAATCAAGAATAAAAAAGAACAGTGGCAAAAGAGAAAACTGAAAAATGAACATATAAGAAATGAACATATAAGAAATGAATATATAAGAAATGAACATATAAGAAATGAACATATAAGAAATGAACATATAAAAAATGAATATATAAAAAATGAACATATAAGAAATGAACATATAAGAAATGAACATATAAAAAATGAACATATAAAAAATGAAAATATAAATAACGAAAAGATAAAAAATGAAAATATAAAAAATGAAAAGATAAAAAATGAAAATATAAAAAATAAAAAGATAAAAAATGAAAAGACAATATATGAAAGATCACACAATAAAAGCTCTGACAATATATCAGACAACATTATTCAACTTGAGGAACTATCAAAAGATGAAAAAAAGAAAAAAAATGAGATATTAAAAGCAAAACGAAAATGTTCTTATAACAACACATTTAGATCTTTTTCACCACTTGTTAGGACTAGTGAATATACTGATAATATTTCATTTAATACAAATAACGAAAATAAAAACAATAAATTTATGAAGCATAATGTTACAAATTATAATGAAGACGTCAAAAGAAAGAGATATATATATTATAATGATATGAATAAGAAAGAAACGAAAAACATAAAATACGTAGATAATAATATAAAACCTTTATATCATATATGGAATAAAAAAAATTATACTACAGATTGTGATAAAAAAAAAAAAAAAAAAAAGGAAGACAATAAAAAAGGAAAAGATGTACTATATAATTTTGTTATGGAAAAAAGAGGCCATATTGAAAATTGTAAAAAAAAAATTATAAATAATAATAATATAAATGAAAATTTTCTAAAATCATATAAGAATAAAAAAAAACATAAAAGGAAATGTAAAAGTATGAACAACATATGTGATGTAAAAAATAATGGCGACAATGTTATAGATTATAAAAAAATGTGTACTACGTTTAAAAATTTAAAACATATAAAGAAGAAAAATATTCTAAGAAAAAAGCAAGAATATATATGTGATAATATAATTAACAAATATAATAACTCAAGTGAACATTATTTAAATATTACAACGTCAAATGAATCAGTTAAAAGTTTAAAGAGTAACAGTGCTTATATTTTTAAATATAAAAATAGTCATATACCTAATTCTTTATTAATAAAAAATCAAATTAATAATATAAAGGAAAATAAAAAAAACAAAAGTATTAAACCTTCATCGAAACAAGATATATTTTGTAAATCAGGAGATATAAATTTGTATGTTCATAAATATCAATATCTAGTTTTGAAGAAAAGAAAAAGAAAAAGAAAATTCATCCACGTAAGGAGTATTATAGAGCAAAAGGGGGGTAGACGCAAATGTATACATATGTTTAAAAAATGGATACATGAAAAAAATGTAAAATTAAGTAATTGTATAATCAATGATAATTTTAATAACAATATAAAATATTATATAAATAATAAATCTCCCAGTAAACTTAATAAAAATGAGGTAAATTGGATCATCGATAATGATATATATATGAACAGCACAGAATGTAGTGATAAAAGGGAAGATATAATGTTAACATCTCATATTATATCATCAAATGATAATAATGGTTACATACCTGATGAAGAAATACATATTGAAAACGCAAACACAAGCAGAGAAGAAGTTACACAAATTGATATAATAAATAATAAAGAACAAAATATAAGTTCAAATTCTGTTATTAAGGGAAAATTGCATAACTCTGATACAAATGATATGAAAGATACTCATATGTTGAATAACGATATATCAATTAATTTATTGAATAATGAGGAAAATATTGAAGATAAAAACAACATGATGAAATCATTTAATGATTCTTTTTTAGAAATGAATAATGAAAATAATAAGAATTTAAATGAGAATAATGGAAATATGATTGTGTGTACAAATATAGATATCGAAGAACAAAATAATACACAAAAGGATAATATTAAAGAGCAATCAGATATATCGTATACAATATATTCTCAGCAGGATGAAAAAAAAGATGGAACACTTTCAAATAATTATACAAATAATTATACAAATAATTGTTTAAATAGTTACATTGATCTTGAAAATAAGAATATTCCTTTCCCTAATAATGATAAAATATATAAGGATGTATTATCGTTCTATAATATGTATAAGGATAAAGTAAAATTTCTTTTATTAGAAGAATGTAATTATTTAAAAGAATTAAGAAATGTGATAGAAGAAAATTCGAAGAATATGTCAGAGAACCTTAACAATAATATATCAAAAAATGAATATTATAGTAATAGCATTTTTGAAAAGAATCAAAGTTTATTTGATGAATTAATAAAGACTTTAAGAAGTAATAAAATGTCAGAAAATAATACACACAGTGATTTATTTAATATGAATAGAAATTCAGAAAACGAAAAGAACATGAAAAAAAATATCATAGAAAGTAATAAAAATGATCTAATTAATTTTTATAAGGATCCAATAAATTTCTTATTTATATGTAATCAAACTGAAAAGAGAATAAAAGAAATTGAAAGGATTCTAAATATAAATGATAATGATAATCATAATCATAATGGTAAGGTAGATAATATTAATGATGAATATAATATGGAAAAGACAAAGAATATATTTGAAAAAAAGGAAACGAATTGTAATAAAGATGAGAATAAAAAAAATATGTGTCAAGAAAATAATTTTTTGTGTAATAATAATAATTATAATAATGATATTATAAATATTATAAACCCATCACAATTACATCAGAATAAAATTGAAGAAACAAATTTTAGAAGTAAGAATCCTTTTTTATCTGTATTTAATTTTAATTCATTAATATTAGCAAATACAATAACAGACATACAAAAAGAGAAGAATGATTCTGTTAAAAAAAAGAAGAAAACAAATAAATATATTAAGGTTAGAAAAAATAAATATTTTAAGTTCTCTCATTTATATACAATGTATATACAAAATAATTTTGATTATTTGTATAAAAAAAACTCCTCTATATATTACATAATCAATTTAAAAAGTGTAGATATGATGTGTCACAATGTTGATATTAGATATATAGTATTAAATAATATAAGAAGAAAGAATTTCACATATTCGTTTCCTATAATAAAAAGAAACTATTATATAAAAAGGCATCTAAATTGTAATAATAAAATTAATCCTAAAAGAAAAAACTATATATTTCTTTTTAAGTATAATAAATTTTTTTATAAAATGTTGGAGAATCATAGGGAGGAGAGGAATTTAATTCGTATGAAATATAAATGTACACCTCAGAGTATTATGATACCAATATTAGATAAGGATAATTTCTTAAATAGTAAAATATGTGATAATAATTTGAAATATGTACATAATACAACTATTAATAAATTTAACGATTTAACAAATAAGGAAGAAAAAAATATGGTATATTTTCCATCAATAGATAATATAAAAAAAGAAAAAAACATTGATATCGTATATGGAAATATGAAAAATGTATTGTATAGGCAAGAGGATGATAAAAATGTATATATGCATGTACATAATAATAATATTCATTTGAATAATAATTCTGAATATATTAAGTCAAATAGTTTGGAAAAAAATGATTCTGATTTATTCACTTCCAACATATTAAATAATAATTTGATGTATCAAGAAGAAAATGATAATAATCCTTTGAGAAAAAATAAATTAAACCATTCATATAATTCGATAAAATCATTGGATATAAAAGATGATATTAAATTAGAAGAAAATAACAAAGAGATAAAGATTAAAGAAATGAAAATAAATTATAATAAACCATGTATTGTACACTTAAAAAAAAAAAATGATATACCAAAACAGACAGAAAATAACAAAATAAATATGGAAAACAAAAATATGTTATCTAATAGTAAGGAATACATAACAAATTCTATTAAATATGAGCATTCTAATAATTATTATAATAATATGATAAATAATGAAAAGTATAAATATCATACAAATAATAATATATATAGTTTAAATATGGACAATACATGTGACAATTATTCATCCATATATTTACAAAAAGATGAAAAGAACAAAAATGGATTAAATGGTAATAAAAAGAAAAAAGAATATTTCTTTAATTTATATGAAAGTAATTACAATCCTTTTCATAGTAAGGATAAAGTTAGGAGTATGTACAAACTTAATAATTCTTATGATAATATTGTTAATACATTATGTAGTAGTGTAGGAGGAGGTGAAAGCTTCCATTTATCTAATAATAAAAATTATAAGTTCAATCAAAACAAATCTAGTAATATCACCAGAACATCAGAACATATAAATTTAAATAGTCAAAGAAATAAGGATAAATCCAAAATTATAAATCAAAGAAATTCTAACGAACATTATACAAAAAATGATATGATACATAATTTAAATGTTCGGGAAAAAACATATCCCTATGATGATACAAATATATTAGAAAATAAAAATTTTGATAATATAAACAAATTAAGAAATAAAAGAAATACAGCATATAAAAAGAAAGATAACTTATTTTTCAATAATGATATAAACAAAAATATTATAACAAATGTGAATGATCGTGACTATGTTAATGTATCATTTGAAGATACCAAGAATGAAGGTAATTTAATAAATAATAAAAAATTACAAAAAAATAATTTTAATAGCAATTCAATATATAAATGTGTTAGGAAGAATATGAATGAAGATAATTTATTTTTATATAATAATAAAATATCATCCGATTTAAATATTGATAGTAAATTCTTATATTCTAATAATATAACATCTGATAATAATAAAACACAAAATGAATGTCATGTAGACAATTATAATTTTATGAAAAAAGAAGGAAAAAATAATTATTCTTATGTTAAACCTATTATGAATACATTAATTAATAATAATATAAATAATAAAAGTAAAATATTTATAAAGGAAGAGGATATATTAGGAAAAAATAAAAAAGAAAATTTTAAGTTATGTGAATCAAATAAAAATTCATTTTATTTTTCGAATGAAAATATGAATAGTAATAAATTGTTGAATGTTGAAACTAATAAGCATTACAACATAAAGGCATTATCATATAATATTAATAGAAATATAAATCAAAAAAAATTAAATGAATCGAAGAGATATGATTCAAGTTTTAATACTAATAATGAAGAGGGTAATTTTATTGATAATGAAAATTGGGAATGTAATTACAAGGATGAATTAAAAACAAATTGTGGAAATTCAATAAAGTATAATAATGAATATTTGGATAATTATTATATTAATTCTCTATTAAGTCACTCTTTTAATATATATGATAATAAAAGTATATATGATGAGGGTTCCCTTTTAAATGGTTTATCTAGTAGTATAATGGATACGGATAATTTAGATGAGATAATACAAAAAATACGTACTTTAAAAACAATAAATGAAAGAAATAATAATTATATATCTTGTTTATATTGTGATAAATATTTATTTAAATTAGATAATTATCATGAAGATTTTTTTTTTGTTTGTTCAAATAAAGAAGAATTAAGAAAAGAAAAGTATACATGTTCGATTTGTAAACATAAATTAAGAGTATTAAATAAATATAAAAAGGATAATGTACAAAAGTACATAAATATTGTGGGAAATGATACTATTAGGGAACGTTCAACAAATATGATTATAAAAAATATGGATAACAACATAAAGGTTAAAAGAGATACAATAAATGAGAATTATATGGAAGACGAATATATGAAACACTATAATACACACGATATTAAGTATGTGAATAATAATAATTATAATGATGGCGATAGAAATTATGAAGAAAATCATAGTGATTATACAAAAGGTGATGATACAATTATTCAATCAAATATGATTTATTTAAATAAAGACTTCCAAGATGGTTTTTCTTATAATATAGATAAAAAAAAAAGCATATATTCAAGAAAAAAAAAATTCTGCGACTTTAAAGAATTGAATAATTTTGGTACCAAAAATTTATATAGCGATGTCTTCAATGTACCGAAAGAATGTAATAAAAGTAGTACTTACACATCTCATAAAAGTAATATATTTGATGAAAAAAATGAACTAAGTAATATTAATTATTATGATAACAATTACGCAAATGATATATATTATATATGTAATAATAAATCTAATAATGATATGAATAGAACATTTAATCATATACATAAAAATTATAAATCATATAGTGATGATGAAATAAACAAAATATATAATAAAAATGACCACATGGTAAAATTTGATAAAAGTTTTTCTTTAGATATGTGTTTGTTAAAATTACGAAGAAAAAATCTTAGACAAAATTTTATTCCAAACGGACGATTACACAATAATAATAAAAAGAAGAACAGTTTGTATGATAGCAATGGTAGTAGTTTAATTATTGATCGAATGACTAATGTAAATGTAACAAATATGAATACTTATGAAAAGGAAAAAAGTATATATAACATAAATATAAAAGAAATCAATGAAAATAAAAATATTACATGTGAAAGGAATTTTATAAATAGAACAATTGAAAATACAGGAAAATGTTATAATCATATGAATGATTATATATCAGAAAATAATAATAATAATAATAATATTTTTGAGAATCAAATTGAAAAGAATTATATGTTAAATGAAGACAAATATAAAGGGGTTGATAACAAACATGTGACAAATTTAAATATAGAAAATATGTATTTGAAAGAAGAAAAAAAAAAACAGATAAAAGAAATAAGAACATCAAATAATGAAAGTTATCCTTTAATAAATCCAAAACATAATTTTTTTAAGTCATTATTAATTAATGGAGATAAAAATATGTTAAATATTTCAAATGATGAAAATAATTGCTTTAAAAAATATTATTCAACATATATTAATTGAAACATAAAGAAAAAAAAAATATATATTTATTTATTTATTTACATTTATTTATATTTTAATGTTCTATACGTATATATTCTCTTATTTTAATTATTTCTTTCAAACATTTTAATTCATAAGTTCAACCATATTATGTGCATTTTTTATTTTTATATATGATATTTTTAAGGAGCTCTTTAAATATATAAATTCATATATTTATATTAAAATTTTTATATAAAGCATATATTTTAATGATAATATATTTTATATAATAAATATTTTAATTTGTTATACACACACAAAAAAAATTATAAATAAATAAATAATAAAATAAAATATTAAATAGGTAAGATATTAATATTTATATAAAAAAAATTATAATATAACAATATTGAAATATAATGTATTCCCTATAAAATGAACATAAAAAAAAAAATTATAGGATAACGATATCTTCATTAATCATAGAGTATATTATTTTAGGAAAAATTTTAATGTGCAATTCGTTTTCTAATAAATGAATTAATTCTATAAATGTTATATTATTATGAAATTTGAAGTTTTTATTATTTGAATCATTAAAACATTGATTTAATATTTCGAATGATTCTATTTTTTTTTTCATTATATCATTAACATATTCTTCATTTTGCACATGATTTTCTTTATTTAAATTATTATTATCATCATTTATATCATTTTTAGATAAATAACAAAGTTTATTTTCTAGACATGAATGAATATCAAATTTGTTTTGGCCTTTTGAACAACAATTAGATTTATATATTAATATATTTATGCATATAAGATAAGATAATTTTTTTAATATTAATTTGGTAAATTCATCTAGGTTTTTATAAGATTCAATAAATAAAAATGTAAATGCGAATCCTTTGCACAAGGTAAAATTTCCAATATTCATTTCTTTATGATAATAGTATTTTTTAATTATATGAATATTCTTCCTGTTCGATAGAAGTTTATCCATATTATATATCAAAAAAAATTTTCTGAAAAAGATAAAGTCATTTAAAATAAAAGAGGTATAATTAATTAATTGTTTAAATGATCTATTAAAATATATTTCTTTAAATATATTTATATCGATTACGTTTTCTAATTTTTTATCAACATTTATAATGTTATTTGATTTATAATATAGAGGCATATAATTATCAATCACATTTTTATGTAAAAAATTGTCATTTTGTGTTTTTTTATCATCTTCCCTTTGTATATCCTTTTTATTTATATAATATAGCGTTAAATTATTACATAAGTTAATTAATAATTCTTTAAAATGTATATTTTCCGATATTAAATCATTATAACAATTTAATTCGGTTAAGCCTATTACATTTTCATGTTGTGTAAAGCAATAAAAACCTTCTGTCAATTTTTTATCTTTTTTTTCATAATTCGTATTAAAATTTTGAAAAATATAATTTATACTATTTACAATATTATAATCGTTCTTATTTAAAATGTTTTTACAAATAGCGATTGACAAATTAGTTATCTTTCGAAATTCTTTAATCTTATTTAATTTTTCGTTAGATAACAGGCTTGAAGAACTAGTATTAAAATTACATTTTTGAAAAGGTGTTCTACTTAGGTATTTACGTAAGTTCAAAAGAAGTAACATTCTTTTAGTAAAGTTGTATAAAACATGGATAAAAATAAAAAAAAATAAAAAATAAGAAATACACAAATGTTAATATGTATAAATAAATAAATAAATTAATAAATTAATAAATATATATATATATATTTTTTTTTTCTTTATGTTGTAATATATTTTATTGTGTTCCTTAAAAAAATAATAATAATTCCTGGAAGTTTTTGAATATATTTTTTTGTTTTACAAGAAATCCTTATAATCAAAAATGATAACAAAACTTTTTGATTTTTTTTTTTTTTTTTTTTTTTTTTTTTTTTTCTTGAAAGAGGAAATGAAATTGTTATTATGATTAAAATGATAATGACATAATGATTCATATATATATGAGTCTTTAAATATTATTATTATTTAAGAACTAAATACCTTTTGCTTAAAAAAAATAAATAACAAGGAATATATATAAATATGTTTAGAAGAAAATGTATACAAAAAGTTGAATATTTTTAAATATAATATTAAGAGGAATACTTGAAATGAATATATATAATATATATATATATATAAATTATTTTATTATATATTTAGGAGAAAAAACAATTTAGGTACAAAACAAGACTTAACAAAAATAAACTTTATTTTTATTAAATTACAAAAAAAGAAAAAATGGTATATTATTTTGTATTCATATAAGATGGTATATTATAATATACATTATTTCTATAAAAAATAAAATAATTTTAGAGTAATGGTTTTATGATAATTTTATATATATATTATTATATATGTTGTAATAAAAAATAAGATATATATATAATACAACAAAAAGAAAAAAAAAATATATATACAATATATATTAATATATTTTTTGAATATATGTGTTAATAAAAAAGAATACAAAAAAGAGATAATTATATGGTCATATTTACTGTATTATATATATAAATATATGTTATCTTCATACTATATTATATATTATATTTATTATATATTATTTTATTATATTATATAATATATATTTTTGTATAATGGGATGAAAAGAATATTTTATAAAATATATAATTTATATGATTTATAAACATAATTATCATATATATTATTATTATATTATATATATATATATATGATGTATTATATTATAAAATGATACATTAAAATAAAAATACATGTTTTTTATTTATATAATATATGTATTTATTGTATTAATAAAATAATATTAAAATATTTTTTTATCAGAAAAAAATAAAAAAATCAGGGGGACTTTTTTTTTTTATTTTTATTTTTATATTTTTATATTTTTTTTTCAAATAATATATAATATATTTTTATATTTATTATTGACATATTTTATAATATAATGTATTTATTTTTTCAATATTTAATTTATATATATATATATATATATTTATTATATATATATTATTATAAATTTTTTTTTATATTTATTTTTAAATAATATACTTTTTTTTTTGAAAATTTCATAATATATATAAAATATAATATATTATTTAAATCATTACATTTTTTTATTAATATTTTATTTTATTTTATTTATTTTATTTTATTTTATTTTTTTTTTTTTTCATTGTTCTTTCCCATTACTTTAATGTTGCAAAATATCTGATATTTAAAAAATAAAATAAAATAAAAATATATAAACGATTTGTGATTTGGCATATTTATTTGAGAAATAACAATTTATATTTTATTTATATTTTTCACATTTTTTATAAAATATAAAATTCCCATGAAGATTTAAAAATGTACATATGATCTATGTCCTAGCAAATATATATATATGTATATGTATTTATTTTAATTGTATGTAAATATATAAAAGTATTATATTAATGATTTATACATTTTCAATATATATATATTTATATGTTTAAATGTATGAAGTAATGTTTATATAAAGTACGTTATGTTATTTCTTGTAAATTGAAGAAAAGAAAAATGTATATATATATATATATAATATATATTTTATATACGCATGAAAGTATAAATATATAAATATATGTATGTATATATATATATATATATATATATATATATTATTGTTAATATATGAACATATGTTTTTTTCTTTCTTTTCATTATATTTTTTTTGTGAATAATGGAATACAAATATTATGATAAGAAGATGGATAAGTGCATAAGTTTTAATGAAGCTTATGATTTAAATAATGATGAGAAGAAGGTTGGCACAAGTTATGAAGATTTCCTTATGAATAGTTCATCATGTATGAATGATGAATATATGAAGTTAAATATTTTTACTGTTATAAAAAATGAAATAATAAATGTATTGTCAGTTATAAAAAAGCATGAATATAACAAAAATTTAGATTCTAGTATTGTAGACGCTTTATTTATATTATATAATAATATAAATAATTTAAATAACAATTTAAAGGAAGAAATAGATATACATGATTATAATAATAAGTTAGATATATATCACATTGCTCCCTTTTTAAATATCATAAGAAATAATAATATCTTTTATAAAATTAAGTTAATTGCATTACATTCGTTAGATCATATATTAAAATATAATAGTAGTTATTTTAATGATAAATGTACTAATGAACATATAAATCGAAAACAAATATCTTATTTATGTGATGATTATGATCATGATCATGATCATGATGTCAAAAGTAATATTAGTGATAATTTATGTAAAAGAGATATTATAAATGAATCCATAGAAAAACATTGGACCAAAGAATTTGATAACAAACATGATGGAGTTTCAACAAAAATGTTAAATGAAAAAGTTCGAAAAAAAAAAAAATATCATTTCTTTTCAAAGAATTATAAATTACATAAAAAGTATCATATGGAAAAAGAAGAAGCAGAAGAAAATTTTACCTTTCTAATAAACAAAGGAAATAATATTATTAATATTAGTATAGAAACATTATTGAATGCACCAATAAATTACAATAATATGAATTATGAAGAAATTATTTTATATGATACTATGATATTATTTAATAATATATTAATGAATTCCATAAAAGTTGTAGACAAAAATAATATTATAAAAATAATATGTTATATTTTTAAAATATACAAAAATACGAAATATTCTTTATTATTTAAAGGAAATTGTGAATCCATATTAATTAATATTTTTCATGTGGTTATGAAAAGTTATGTAAATAATATAGACGATGATTTTATTCATGATATATTAACCATCATCTTAATATTAATAAATAATAATAAAAATAAATTTGTATTAGATTTATTAAATAAGAAGGACTATATTAATTTATATAATGAATTATTTGAAAATGAAATGTCTCATGAAAATTTAGAAAATATTAATATATTATCCTTTAGTTTATTAAATATATTAATGGAAATATATGGATATTCATTAATAAATAAAAATTTTGATTCTATATCAAACATAATAAGATGTTTATTTATACATATAACCTCATCATCTTATGTACTTATATGCAAAGCCTTAAGATCATATATAAATATTTTCATTTTATATAAAAAGCATTTTTTTATATATAATGAAATTTTTATTAATATATTATTAAATACATTAAAAAAAGGTTCATCCAAAAACATAACTGAAACGGCATTATTAACCTTGTCACATTTTTGTTTAGAAAATGTGTTATTCGAAATATATTATAATTATGATGTTAATCTATATGCTTCAGATTTATTACAGAATTTTATACAATCCATATTAGAATTGTGTGTTAATTTTGTTAATAATACGGCCATAATAAATGAGGTTATATTTAAAATGATAAAAAATATTTTGTATATATTAGTACCTTATGCTCATCACACCAAGCAGAAAAAAAATAGTGATCATAATTGTCATAGTCATCATAATTATCATAGTCATCATAATTATCATTGTCATCATAATTATCATTGTCATCATAATTATCATAATCATCATAATTATCATTGTCATCATAATTATCATAATCATCATAATGAGCATAATAATCATAATGAGCATAATCATAATAATGAGCATAGTCATCATAATGAGCATAATCATCATAATGAGCATAATCATCACAATCACCATAATCATCACAATCACCATAATCATCATAATCATCATAATCATCATAATCACCATAATCATCATAATCACCATAATCATCATAATCATCATAATCACCATAATCACCATAATCATCATAATGAGCATAATCATTTGAATAGTATACATTTACATAGTAATCATAGCTATTATAATCATAATTCTATTAATGAGATGAATCACATTAACCATGATATTGGTTATATAAACCAATTAATAATTGAATTTAAAAATGATATATATTCTGATACTTATAATAAAGTTTTTGTATCAAGGAAAAGAAAAAGGGGAAGAAAAAGAATGTCGATACTTCATGAATTTAATATTAAAGAAAGGGATAAAGAAGATGGACACGATAACGAAAATAAAGATGAGGACAAAAATAAGAAACATAGTAATAGTAATAACAATAATAATGATGGTAATGATTATGATAATGATGGAAGTTTACATCAACATAATACTGATAATCGTAGACGAACAAGTTTTTGCAAAAGAGAAGCTATTAATGAATTGATTGACCGTTATAATGATAATAAGAATGAATTGAAAAAAAAAAAACATTATCTTAATGAATTATATTCCTTAAATTTCTTATCATCATCAACTAAGGATAATAGATTTGTTACTTTTTGTGCACTCTTATTATTTGAACATTTCAGAGAATATGTTAAAGTAAAATATATTAAAAAAAAGAAACATATAATGAGAAAGAAAAAAAGAAGAAAGGAAATATTAAAAAAATCAGCAACTATATTTAATACACTTAAGGGTAAATCTATTGATGAATTAATTAAAATGAGAATTATACAAACACAAGAAACATATAATAATATCGATACAAATAATGCTATCATCGATTCAGAAGCTATGCACAAAGATGATGATATAATTGAATACTCAAGTTCATTATATGAAAATAGATCATTTCTTACTAGTGAAAATGCTGCTGAAAGGGGTTCGAGTATTAAGAGTAATTCTTATAATCCTGATACGCATGATAATAAAATGCAAATGAATAATAGTAACATAGATATGAACTTGTCAAATATTAGTTATAATCATGATGAACTTGAAAATAATAAAAGCTTAATCAATATCCATAGTAATTTTACTACGGAAGAGTCATGTGACGACATGAATGAAAATGAAAAGGACATAAAAAAAAAGAAGAAACATACAAAAGGACATACCTCTAAAAAAGAAGGAAAATTCGGTAAAATGGACGAAGACGAAATAGATGTAGAACAAGAAAATAATAATGATAATTGTAATGATGTAGATGTAATGAAACAGGAAAATAAAATGTTAAATGGTATTGTTGATGAAAAAATATCAGCAAATGATCAAAAAAAAAATAATAAAAATAGTTCTAATATACATAAAAATATATCTGATGATCATTCAGTCTTAAATAATAACTCCAAAAATTCTGTTGCTCATTATGAGAGAAATGATGAAGGCAAAAAAATAGACAAAAAAGATAATACTGAAAATAATATTATTAATAATATTGATGATGATAATATTCACAACAACTACACAAATGAAGAAATATCTAAAAAGGAGAGTGATTTACATAAAATAGATAATCATCATAAAAAAAAAAAGCATCATCATCATATGAAAGCAAGTGAAATTATTTCATCCGTTGCTCATAATTTTTCGAAAAAGCATTTTAAACATAGTACTAAAAATAATTTAATGGAAGATGAATATTTTGTAAAATCAATGGCTAAATTTGTAAGATATAATCCATTTTTAGATAAAGAATTTGTAGGTGAATATATTTCACATAGGAAAAATGTAAACCTATTAAAACGTTATGTAAGATTGTTTGATTTTTGTAATTTATCGTTATTATCATCTTTAAGATTATTTTTACGTTGTTTTAAATTACCTGGGGAAGCTCAATTAATAGAGAGAATATTAGAACACTTTAGTTTATGTTTCTTTTATTCTAATCCAATACATGGTGATTTAAGTAACATATATAAAGTAGAAAATGATAAGGTGGTTTGTTTGGTAAATGACGAAGAACTAGCTAATAAAAAGAGGTACATATTAATAGATTTTTTAAATGAAAATAGTAATAAAAATAATGTAACGCATGATGATAGTGTATTACCAAATGGTAATGAAACGGACGCGAAAAAAAATGTGGATGAGAATAATAATGAAAATGATTCTAATTTAAATGAAAATAGTACAAATCTGAAAAAAAATAATGTAGATAATAATAAAGATAATGTGAATGATTTACATATTGAAGAAAAAATTAATTTAAAAAAGAATGTAGATATTAATGATTATATGCATAAAAATGTATATTACTTATCAAAAAAAATTGAAAGTATGAGTGAAGAGGAAATTCAAAAGAAGTATGTACTTGTTGAAAATAGTGATGTTATTTTTATATTGACATATTCTATAATCATGTTGAATACAGATTTACATAATAATCAAGTTAAGAATAAAATGAAATTAGAAGAATTTATTAAAAATAATAGAGGAATAAATAATGGAAAAAATATTGATAGAATATATTTAGAAAATCTATATAATTGTATTTTAAATGAAGAAATCAAATTATTTTCAAATACACAAAACACATATACAAATGACGATCAGTATTGGAAATTATTAGATCAAAAAAAAGAAGAATATAAATATTATCATTATTTTAAAGCTAATGAAATATATTTTTATAGATATGATATAAACAAATTGTTAATAAGAAATAATTTCCTACCTATATTTTTTGAACTCTTTAAACGAACGAATGATTACAATTTAATCGAAAACTGTACATTTATGTTTAAAATGGTTATAAATAATTTGGCATATTATCATGATTTAGGAAATATAAATAAAATATGTTATATATTTAAATATATAAATTTTTATTTAACACAAAAATGTCAATCTTTATTATATTTATTTTTCCATTTCATAAAAAAATGTTATAATTCGTTTCGAAACTGTTGGTCTATTTATATTAATATTATATTTAAATTAGTTACTATTGATTTATTGCCTATCTTTTTTTATCCACATATATTTATAAACAATACTCAGTTTAACATTGATAAAGATGTTTTAAATAGAAAGTCTAAGAAAGGAAATACCCTAGAGACATATAATATAAATAAAAGTATTACAGAGACATATCAACATCCGTTTTTAGTTTTTAAGAAAAATGTCAAGAAATTAAATAAATCTAAATGGATTGATGATTTCAGTAGTATGTTTTTCTCAAGACATCATACTACGGAAAATAACAATTTGTCTATAATATTTAAAGATAATGGTAATTATAATGAAAAGATCGAAGACATAAAAAATCAAACAAAAGAAAAGGAAAAGGAAAAAAAGAAAAAAAAAAAAACTGATAAGGATGATAAAGATAAGGAACATGAAAATGAACATGATAATTTAAAGAATGATAAGAAGAAAAATAATGAAAATTTAAAACATGAAGATAGAGAAAATGAAAACCATTCAGACGGACATAATGCAGAACGTAATGATATAGATGAAGAAGATTCTGATGAAGATGATGATGATGACGACGACGATGATGTTGATGAAGACGATAATGATTATGATGACGATTTTGATGATGATGATTATATTGATTATGATTGTCATAATGAAAATTATCATTATGATAATATCATCAACAATATTAATAATGATAACAATGATGAATTGGAATATATTTATGTAAATATCAAAGTGGATCCTAAAAATATAGATAATAGTGCAATAATTGATAATGTTAATATATATAAAAAATTAAAATTAGATATATATAACTTTTTTACATTTAATGATTTTCATAATAACATGATTACAAATTTAAATATTAGTAGTTTAATTTATTTAATAAAAATTTTAATTATTAAATGTTCAATTAAAAAAGAAAATGAAATACATAATGTATCTGCTCATCATACCAATAAGTCCGATGTACATCATCATTCATTTTTAAAATCACACACTCTGTCTCATCATCATAATAATAATTATTTAACTAATGAGAAATCAGGTAACACATTTAATGTTAATGATTATATTAATGATACAAATCCGATCATAGTGAATTCCGAAAGTTCTTTTGATCAATTTTATCATAGCAAAGAGAAATTGCTAAGTACTCAAATGTTTTTCCATATTATGTGTTATAAGATTAATTATACCTATATTTTATATAATATATTATGTAAATTGAAGTTGAAATCTTATAGAACAAGAAATAGATTTATAGATAAAGGAGAAGGCCATGAACTGAATTTATATATGAAACAAATTCATGAAGCAAGAAAATGTAAAAATATAATCCAAGAGGAAAGAAATAAGAAAAATTATTTCGACCTAACCTTAAATAATATATATGACACTGATAATACAAGTGATGCTGGATTGAGCGATTCTGATTATAGTGACATATCTAATGATTCTTTTTTTGTCAGAAGAAAGGAACGTATATTGGTTGATATATATATGCATAGTCATGAAGCTCGTGGAGAAAAACATAGGGATGAAAGAAATAGAAATAGTCATCATGATGATGATAATAATCATCATAATCATCATCATCATCATGATGATAATTTTGATAATCATAAATATGTTGATGAAGATGACCTTTATGACAGTTATTATAATCATCATGAAAATAAACATAAAAGATTACAAGAAGAACAAAATGAAGAATGTGATGAATATAAAGAAATGTATAATGAATTTGATAAAATTTATTCGTATGCTGACAGTACAGATGACGAAAGAGAAGATGGACATGATGAAGATCATTCCTATGAACATGCACATCATAATCATGATGAAGATGAAGATTCAACATATTTAAGTGACGATAAAGAAAATGCAGATGTTTTTAATAGCATAAATTATAACAAACATAAATCAGGTCATAATATAAAATCAGGTTTCCATACAACAAATGATGGGAATGTAAATAAAAATTTAAAAAGAAGTAAACAATATTTGATTGATAAAATAAAAATGGATCTTTATATGAAAACATATATTATGCACATAAAAATAATCGTATTTACCTTTGAACATTATTTTAATTTATTAAATAGATATTTATTAATAAATTATGATGCTTCTATTTTTATTAATATATATAATAGTATTTTTAAAAATTACAAGATGGAAAATGTAAAAGTAATGACAGAAGAGGATATATCCAATGATAAATCATATAACTTATATGATACAAATTTTGAAGATATCAATAAAAAAATAAATTACAAAGAAGAAGAAGAAGAGGAAGATGAAGAAAAACGTATAAACATAAATGATATTGAAAATAATTTATTTACTGTAAAGATGGGTAAAGCAGAAACGGAAGAAGGTGACTGGTTGTTTATAGAACAATTAATTATGAGTATTATGAATTTTTCATATCTTTGTTTTAATATATATAAAGAAAATAAAGTGAAGATTAGTAAAAAGTTATTAAAGAAGATGAATATGAATGCAGATACTGTAAGAAGAATTTGTTTAGAATTACAAAGGAAAAATAAAAAGTTCTTTTTCTTATGTGGAATATATTTAATATATATATTACAATTTTTAAATAAGAATATATTATATCGATTCATTGATAAAATAATATATGTATTAGAAAAAATATCAAAGAATGTATACGTTAATAGTTGTATTATAAATATATACTTAAATATGTTGCAATTAATAACTCCGAACAATATATTATATAAGAATACAAATAATACAAATATATCTTTAAACGATAAAGATATATATATTTATATTGAAAAGGCCACAATATATACTGAAAGTATTAATAATATAATAAATAATAATAACGTTTTATTAAAACTGAACAATTTTAATATTGAAAATATAATATTATCACTTTTACCTTACTTATTATATTTTAATAATAAGAAGGAAGAAATAAATTCACATATAGCATCAATAAATTCGGAGTGTTTACATATAATATCAAATATATATTATAAAAGTATATACATGTATATGAACAATAATGTTAATCATAGAGATAATGATAAATATATAAAGATGAAGAAGAAAAGTGCAGCTGTTCTTTTGAATTCTGAATATGACATGGAAAAACTTCATGACATTCCTTTTGAAAAAATAATTGAATTAAAAAAAATGTATATATTTTTATTAACATGTTTTGTTTTGTCTTTGGCTTGTTCCTTTAGTTCGAAAAGGACAAGGAGTGAAGCTTACATAAAGTTGCAACAATTTTTATTTAATGAGAGTTATATATTTAAAAGAGTAAACAAAAAGGAAGATAATAATAATAATAATAATAATAATGATAACAATAGCAATAATAATAATAGTAATAGTGGAAAGAATGATAAAAATTGTAAGGAAGAAAAATATGTGTATAGAGATGAAAAATTAATAGACCTAATAAGCAACTTTATCATTTTACCATTAATCACATATAATTATTATTTTCCATTTATATGTAAAAATAAATATGGAGGAATATCATCTAATGATGGGGAAGATGGAAATATTAAACAAAGTGATAATGAAATAAAGGATAGCGAACCTTCAAGTGAAAATTTGTTAACATTAGATCAAAATAATTATTGTAAAGAAGCATTACTAAACTACAATTTATTTCATAAAAAAAATTATGTAAGTATTATGTCAGAAGAAATGTGGAAAAATAATGAATATGAAAATTGCGGTTGTATAATTAATTATAAGAATATAGAGAATATTGAAAAAGATAATATTGTTTTAAATAATATATTGAATTATGCTAATGATTATTATATACATACTATATTACATAAACAATATAATTATTATTTTAGTTATTTATATGCAAAAAAAATGTTAACATATGATAATGTTTGTTATAGAAAAAGTATGAGTATTAGTTTTGTTAGTCATATTATGTTATCCTTTTTATATTCACTTTTAAATTGTTCAGATGATATTTATGATGATGAAAAGAAACAAACAAATAATTTATTAAATAATGAATTAAAAAATAACAAAACAAAGGAAACACATAATAATGATGAAGATAACATTATTAATATATATTCATTGTTATGTTTAAATAATGAAGCTATGTACAACAAAATTGTTACCAAAGGCAAATGTGAAAATAATTGTATTTATTACTTTCTAAAACATTTCTACCATTCTTTATTAACAATTAAAGAAGAAGCAAACAAAATATTAAATATATATAAAGAGACATTTATAGAAAATATGAAGAATATCATTTATGTATCCTCTTCCTATGCTTATTGTCTAAAGGATCATCGTATTAGCTGTTTTTCGCACATTAAAAATGGCCACTTCTTTTTAAGAGAACAGGAAAAAGATATATATATTAAATTACTTAATGTACAAAATATTAATGACAAAGAATATCCTCAGGAATTAGATAATGATGTTGTTAAAAATATTAAAAAATTGCAACTCAATGTGAGAATAAGTATAGTTATTGTGTATTATATTTTATATATGGATAATAATTCAAATGAGCAATTTAAAGCAACCTTTGAAGAGTTATTAAATGTTCTCCTAACAAAATATAGTGATAATGAACATGATGAAAATGTTGAGGAAAAAAAGCAAAATGATGTAAAGGAGGTTCAATCAAATGATAACAAAGATAAAAGTGTTGTAACGAGTAAAAATGAAGATAATACAGAAAAGAACGAGGATAATGTAAACATTACAAATGATAAAAAAGAAGATAACGTAGAAAATTTAACGGAGGAAAAACAAAACAACGTAAACGTTTCAACTCAGGATAAAGAAGATAACGTAGAAGATTTAACGGAGGAAAAACAAAACAACATAAAAGATTCAACTCAAGAAAAAGAAGATAACATAAAAGATTCAACTCAGGATATAGAAGATAATGTAGAAGATTTAATTGAGGAAAAACAAAACAACATAAAAGATTCTACTCAAGAAAAAGAAGATAACATAAAAGATTCAACCCAGGAAGTAGAAGATAACATAAAAGATTCAATTGAGGGAAACAAAGATGATAATGCCAATATTTCAAATGACGACGAAGAACATGAAAAAACCCAAGAGTTAAAAGAAGAGGGAAAAGAAGATGATGCCCATTCATCTGATGAAAAAGATGGAAAAAACAATTAAAAAGGATAAGAAGAAGTCTAATAATAAAGAGTTGAAAAAATAATTTAATTTGCTATTATTCGAATTTCAGAACTCATTATAAAGCAAAAATATAGGAATTTGCATATATATATATATATATATTTATTTATCAATTATATATTCATATTTTACATATGCATGTTAATAATACAAACATATATTCGTTATATAAAAAACAGGAATTTGTTTTTTTTTTTTCCATTTTTCCTAGAGAATAAAAAATTTGCTTTAGAAAATATTATATATAGAAATAATTTTTTATATTAAAATGATTAATAAAAAATAACACAAAAAAAAAAAAAAATTATTAAAATATATATATATATATATATAATAAATAATCATTTACATAAAAAGAGAAATGTTATTTCCACTTTATATTGTTTTAAAATTTATATTAATTTTTTATTTTCAACTTTTTTTCTATATTATTTTTTCTTTTTTTAGTAAAGTATATTTGTAATACAAACATTATATATATTTATAGAACAACTTTATTATATGAAAATGAATATTTTTGAATTATATTTTTAATTGTAAATATAAACATAATGATATATATAAATATATATATAATATATATTTATATGGATATACACATATTATCATTATGTTTCTTTTGTGTATATATTATAAACCGTCTTTATACAAATTTGGCTGAAGCCATGGGTGCTTTAAGGCTTCCATAGCATTACACCTTTTAGAGGGATCTATTTGTAACAAGGATGAAAGAAAATCAACAAACAATGTGTCACTTATTTGAAAATTATTTTTTAATAAGTTATCACTTGGATAACATACATCATAATAAATCTCATTATTGTTATTGTTACGTTTTCTTGGAGTAGATGTATTTGGATTTTTATTTTTTAATAAATCTTTTGTAAGGATATTATCTTTTTTATTTAAACGAAAGAAATCATTAGAATTAAAAACAATTTCTTCATCATCTTCTTGATTTAATTGTTCTTCTTTTATATAATTCTCGTACATATTATCTGTCGTAAACTTTTTTAATATTATTAATCCGTGTTTTGTAAAGATATGTGGTATCCTACAGTTATTTATCATATAAAATGGGAAAGGTCCAATATAAGAAACAATTGAATATATAAAACGATAAATATTTTGATAATCAAATAATATTTTTTTTGTTAAAAATTCAAATAATATACATCCTAAACTCCATATGTCAATTTTCCTATCATAGTTTTGTTGTAATAAAACTTCAGGTGATCTATAAGATCGAGTTTGTATATACATTTCTAATTTATCGCTTTCATATATACAACTATTAAAATCGATTATTTTGATCTTGTCAAACTGTTTAGTATTATATATATTTATATTATTATGTGGAAAATTATTATTATTATTATTATTATTATTATCACTATTATTATCAATATTTTTTATATTATTACAATATAAATTATTATCTATCATATTTTTTACATTATTGTTATATGATTTATCAGAATCATATAACACATTCGATGTCTTTTCATTATTATCATATTGTGCATCTTTATTTTCAATAAAGGTTTGATCAAATGATGGATACGCAATTATGTTCTTTTTTTCTAAATTTGAGTTATTTATATTTGAAGAATTCAGAATATGTGGTTCTATTGTATCGTTATATATATTAACTCCATTTTGATTAACTTTATTATATTTACCCTTTTCATGATTCTTCTTATTTTTTTTCATATTTATCATAATATTTTCTGGCTTTAAATCACAATGTATTAAATTCTTCGAATGTATATATGCTAATCCTTCTAATAAGTTTTTAGTCAATATTTGTAATTGACCCAAAGTTCCTAATTTTCCTTTCCTAATGAAATAATTATATAAATCACTTTGCATGTATTCTGTTACTATAATTAAATGTTCTTTATAATAAAAGGAATCATATAATTGTATAATGTTTTTATTAGATAAATTATTATTTGTATTTGCATTACATAGTATATTTAAGACCATGAGTTCTAACAATCCCTGATCTAAAAATTGTTTTCCATTTTTCATTACTTTTAAACAAACATATTTAGGTTCTACCTTTTTTTTATTATTTATTATTTGGTGTTTATTATCATGTAAATTATTTTTAATATCATGTTGTCTATTATAATTCTCATTTTTTTTTTTTTTTATAGTATTTAAATTTACAAATTTATCATAATTGTTTTTTTTTTTATCATGTGTTATTTCTGAATCGTCTTTCATATATTTATGACAATATGGTAGGAATACTTGTGTATCAGTTTTTACTTTTTTATATAATAAATTGAGACATTTAAGTGTAGTACTAAATTGTGTTTTTGATAAAACTTTGACTACTTTATATTTATTCAAAATAATTTGTCCTTTAATAAAATTCAAACGTTCATTATTTCCATATTCACTTTTGTTAGCTTCATATATAACCTTTAAATTTATAGTATTATAATGATTATTAATTCCAATATTTTCATCAAAGGAAATATTGCCTGTGTCATATAAAATGTTTTTTACTTTTGTATCATTATTTATTTCAACATTTATCATATTATCTTGATCGTTATATTTATTTTCCTTTTCATTATAAGATATGCAGGATAACAGTAGTTCTTTTTTCTTTTTTAATTGCTTTGATCTAAATAAATTATAATCTCCATTGCAATATTCATCCATCCATTTTCTTTCATCATTTTGATATGTGTTCATATGTTCCATATTTATATCTTTATAATTTGTTGTGTTACATATATCTTCGACAATGTCTTTTTCAGAGTTATTGAATTCATTGTATATTGCTTTATTTAAAGAGGAATCGTTGTTTATAGTTATAGCACTTGATAATTCATCATCAAAGCATAAGCTAATTAGATTTTTTCCACTCTTGTGATGATTTTTATTATTTGTTAGTACATTAGTTTCATTACTATTTAAGAAAAAGGCGCATTTTTGGATATATGTATTATTGTTATTTTGTTCTTGGCAAATAAGATTCTTTTCATTATTTTTATAAAAATCGCTTATGGATTGATAAAAATCGCTAGTATTGCTATTAAGGTTATTTTTCTTTCCATCCATATTATTTATATCATAAATATCATAATTGTTTATTTGTGTATCATTATTATTAATATGTATATGTTCTATATTAAAATTAGGTGAATTATATCTATTATCATTCATAGATTTTATATTGTTTGGAGAATTAATAACTCTATCATCTTTAATATGTACTTCTTCGTTTAAATTATATCTCATGATTAAATAATTAGGATCCATATTATATTGATCCTTATGGTTTTTGATACTTTCATTGAATATGCCAAAGTTAGGTGATGAGTTTCGTTCATTAATTCCAAAAATAGGTGAGTTACATTTATTTGAAGAAGTATTTCTAGCTATTATACTATTTGAATGTGAATTATAACTATTCGTATTTGTATTATACATATGATTAGGAGATGATAATATATAAGAATTTTCTGTTGTAGAATTTTTTTCATCATTTGTATCATAGGTTGTTTCCAAGCATCTTTCATTATCATTACAATAATTTTTTATAAATAAATAATTACAAGGAATATAAAAAAAAGGCAAAAAATTGTTTTTATAAAAATCAACATTTTTTTCTATAATAAAGAGATTATTTTTATCTAAACATTTTATATTATCTTTTTTTTGTTTCAGAATATTTATTACTTCATCACTTAGATATGTAGAATAATCATTTAATTGAATATTATTATTATGTATAATATAAAATTGTTTAATTTCTTCGATTAAATCTTTTCTTGATATTCTTCTAATATTCAGTGTATAATCTAATCCACTTACATATTTCACAAGCACATTATTTATATTATGCAATAATACATTATCTTCACTGCTTCTGTCTGATGAAGTATATTCAGTGGATATTTTCCTCATATATAAATTTTCAGAAATATTGGTATAATCATTTTTATCTTTCATTAATAAATTTTGTTCATTTATATTATTAATTATTTTTATATTTTTTCCATAATCATTATTTTGTACAAAGTTTTTGTCATTTATTTTGGATTTTATGTGTTCGCAAATATTTCTTTTATTTTTATCTTCCAATATATTTTCATTATTTAATTTGTCTTCATTGTAATGTTTTGGATCATATATCATTTTATTTCCATTTTTTTCATATAATATATTCTCAGGTATCTGACATTTATTTATTTTTTCAATTTGCAAAATATTATTACCTAACATATTAACCTTGTTCATAAAATCTTGTAAGGTTGTTTTAAATATTACCTCTTCATTGTTATTAATTTGGTTTTTAACAGAACAAGATTGTATATAATTCGTTAGGTGTCTCTTCTTATATTCTGAACAATATTTGCTAAATTCTTCAACTGCATTTACAAGTGAAAGAATATCATATTCTGTCTTACTCATGGTTAATATGAATAAATGAGTAATATATATATATATATATATATATATATATATATATTATAATTTCTTTAATATAAATTTTTATTTAACCAAAAAATTATACTTATATAAAAATGTTATTTTGTAAGGTCATAAAATAAAATAAAAAAAAGCATAAAATATAAAAAATGAAAAAAAAAAAAAAAATTATACACATATATATATATATATATATATATATATATCTTTTTTATGGAAATGTAATATTTTATGTAGAAATAATTACTTAATATATTATATACACATATTATATAAATTTATATTTTCTTTTTCTTCGATAAAAATACATACAAAAAAAATTATATTATTTTTATTTTATTTTTTATTTATATTCATAATTTATATATTATATATATATATATATATATATATATAATAACTTCAGTAGAATTTTTCAAAATTATACAATATTTTTATAAAATTGAAAAATTTAATGATTTTCATTATATAATTCTTGAGATATACATGTATAAAAAATATTAATTAAATTTAGTATATAATGAAACATATGTATAATAAAAAGAATACTTTTTTTTCCTTCTTTTATTCTTCTTTTTCATATATTTCGCATCATCAATATAAAAATATTTTTTTTTCAACATTTACAACATATCTATTTTTAATAATGAAGAAAAAGCAGAAAAAAGAAAAAATCAAGTTAATGTTTTGCGCACACTTCTTTTTAATATAAATAAATTTACTTATCAATATATTATAAATCTATCGATAAAAAAATGAATATTATTTATAATGGATAATTATATTTAATTTTAAGTTATTAAAGATAAAATATTTCTAATATATAACAAATAATCAATTTAAAAAAAGAAAAAAATTAAATAATAAACCAAATGAAATAAGCGCATAAATATACATAATATATATATATATATATATATATATATATATATATATAACATATTTATATACATATATTTTTATTATATATAAAGTTTCTCTTTTTAAATGGTTGAAAAAAAAAAAAAAGAAAAAAAAAAAAACATTATTATTTAAAGATCAGAATATAAATTAATATATTTTCATACACATTTAATATAAAAACAATCAATAAAAAAACAAAATTAATAAAATAAAAATTTTGTTTTTATTAAAATATTTTTATTTAATACAATTTTTTATTTGATAACTAAAAAAAAAAAAAAAAAAAAAAAAAAAAAAAGACATATAATATATAAAAAAAAAAAAATAATAAAATTACCATAAAAACCTGAATAATTAATATAGAACATATTAGTATATATATTAATAAAATATAATTGAAATTTTGATACAAAAATAATATTTTATATACATTAAACAAAAGTGGAACAAATGATGAAATATTGAAATAATCTTTAAATACATAAAACATATATATAGGATTTCTAATTTTATGAAATATGTTCCTATAAATGTATATATATATATATATGTGCATTTGTATATATATTAGGATTATCATTTTTATTTTTCGTTGTTCATTTGTGGGTCTTTTATATGCATTTTTACGTCAAACGGTTGATTCATTTTATTACAAACAATTAATAATAATCTTGCTTCCATTTCGTGACTTTGATTTTTAAACATGTACATATCACCTGGACTTATTAAAAGTTGCATATGTTTTTCACATTCTATAACGTTATTTTTAATTCCTGTATCAATAAAAAAATTATTTGTATGACAATCTAATACAAGAAAAGTCATAAATCCATAGGAATTTTTTACAGGCCCATATGTAGTATCTGTTCCTATTAATATAATAGCCATTGCACCACCTTTGCTTTGATAATTTAAAGGTATACATGTCACTCCTTTTTTTATATTATTTTTGTAATTTTTTTCTAATTCTACAATTTCGTTTGGTGATTTTTTCATAAAAGAAGAATTTTCTTGTATTGAACTTTTAATAATTTTAAAAACATTAGTATTTGCTTCTTCATTTTGTTGTTCTTTATTTTTTTCGTTCATACTATTTTTTTTCATAAATCCATTATCACTATTTTTGCTATAATATTTTCTTATATCATTTTGTTTTAATTTATTATTCATAATATTAATAGCAGCTACTTCACTTGCTTTAGGTCTACCTCTTCTTCTTTTTACTTTAATTTCTTCTTGTGTACTATTATTATCATTTTTATTAAAACTATTAGTTTTGTTTAAAATACTGCCCAATGAATTTTGTTGATGCATTTTCTCTTTTAATAAGCGTGCTCTATATTCTTCCATTTCTTTTTTCTTTCTCCTTTTTCTTTTGGGCTTCATATTTTGTTGACTATTTGAATTATCATTCATATGATTATTATTACTGGAAGTTGTATGACTAAATGTATTGTTTACATTCCCTGAGGAATGATAATTTTTTTTATTGAATGTATTATCATCTTTTGAATTATTATTATTATATTTATAAGATCCTCCACCATCTTCATCATAACCATCATCATTTTCTTCATCATCGTCTTCATATTCTTCATCATCTCCTTTATCTTTTTTATGATTATTAAAATCATTTTCATCATATTTATTTTTTGATGATCTATTAAATTTAAAAGATCTGTTATTAATATTATTATTATTATTATTATTGTTGTTATTGTGATCATTTTCAGCATAATAATCTTCATCCTCAAAATGGTCTTCCTGTTCATTATTTTGTCTATCATATTCATCGTCATTATCATCCTCACCCTCCTCTTCATGTTCTTCATCATCATATTGTTCCTCTCCATTTTGATCTTGTTCCATTTTTCTTTGTTTTCTTTTTTCCCTTTCCTTTTGTTTCATTCTTTCCATTAAAATGACATGTTTTTTCCTTCTTTTTCTTTTCTTCAATTTTTTTTCCAACTCTTCATTTTGTTTTTCATTTACCACACTGGAATAATTTTTAAAACGATTAAAGGTGCTTTCGTTAATAATTGTTGGTTTAGTATTTTCTATTCCAGTATTTGTTTTAAAATTATTATTTAAAGTTTTTTTTTCTTCGTTTTCATCTGTCTTATTTATATTTTTCTTATTTAATATATTCTGAACATTTCTTACAGTAGCTAATCGGTCTTTTAATGGTAAATTTTTTGTTCTTTCATTTTCATTATTTGCATTTGTTAAAATTGTTTTTCCTAGAACATTATCATTTTTATTTATATTATTATTATCTAAAAAAGCTGCTGAAAAAACGTTAAACATTTTCTTTTTCTTATATAATTTATATAAAACATTAAAGGGTATTTATAAATGACCAAAAAAAAAAAAAAAGAAAATAAAAAAATTAAATTAAATTAAATTAAAATACATATGTTTTATTATTAAATAATATAATTATGTACGTATTTCTTTATTTTATAATTAAATCAGAAAATAATAATAAAGGAAAAGAAGGAAAAAAAAAAAAAGTTAAAAATTATATAAAATATAAATATATATATGGAATAATACAATGAAATAGTATATACAATATAATATACGTTAATATATTAAAATTGTAAAATAATATAACTTTTATATGTGTTAACATAAAAGGTGGATATAATATATATATTATATATATATATACATATATAATATATATATATATATAATTGGGGGAAAAAAAAGAAAAAAATTAAATACATATATAATATACATAAATGTGTTTTTTTCTTCCTTTATTTTATTTTATTTTTAACGTAGTGTGCAAACTTCAAACTCTTCCTTAAGGAATTTCATTTTTTATACAATATTTATAATACTTAGAATAAATGTATTACAGAATAAATATATATGTAAATTTACATTATATAATATATATATATATATATAATATATCAATATAATATTTCGAAAATTATGATTTATAAATTAAAAGAGTTATAAAAATGTGTATTTATTTCATATAAATATGAAAAAAATATATTACATATAAAATTATATTTATAATATATATTAATTATTTTTGTATTTCTCCAAAAAAAAAAAAAACATTAATAAATGATGAAATTGTTATATTTAGGTAAATATACAAATTACTAAAGAGAAAAATATTTTATTATTATAAAAAATATAAATATTATTATACAATATTGTATACATGTTGTTCTTTTATTTCTTTTCTTCTTTCAACATATTATAAGGAAAGCAAAAAAAAAATAAAAAAATAAATAAAATAATTCATCCATAATAAAATTATTGAAGAAATTATTATTATATATATATATATATATATATATATATGTATGTATATATATATTTATATATTAATAATTCTTATTAAAAGATTATTATTGCTTTTAAATATGATCAATATCATTTCAAAAGGGAAAAAATAAATATCAATTAAGAAAATAATAAAATGAAAAAAATGTTAATATTAAAATATTTAATAAGATATATATAAAACAGTTTTATAAAAAGTAAATTTTTCTCTAATTTGAAATATGCGACAAGAATATTTTATATACATAATATATTATATATATACTTATATAATTTTTCCATTGAATAAATAATCACATTATAATTATAGAATGTATTGTTATTTAATTTTTTTTCCTTTTTCTTTTTTTAAATTAAAGAAGCAATTTAAATTTTTCATTCATTTGTTTTCCCTCTTTTTTAATTCTTAATTTTATAAAAAGTTAGGATTGTATTTTATTATTATATATATAAATATGTATTGCTGTACATATATATAAATTATCAAAAAAAAATTTTTTTATTGTTCTACATATATTAAAATATTATATCTATATATATATATATATATATGTGGGATCATATATATTATTCTCTTCTTATAATATTCAATTTTTATAATGTATTATAAGAAAGAGAACAAAATTTTGTAATTTAAATTATATTAATTTAAATTTCTATAAATATACATTTTATATTGTAATATTAAAAAAAAAAAAAAAAAAAAAAAAAAACATTTTTATAAACATATAAGAAAAAAAATATATATATGTATGAAAAGTTTAATGTAATTTACAAATATAACAATTTAAGACAATGTAGGATAAATATAAGAAATAAAGAAAAAAAAAAAAAACAGAAATCATTTAATCATATAATCATAGGTAGTATATATATATATATATATATATAATATATTTATTTAACTTGTGTGTGATATAATGAGGAAGCTGTTAAGTACAGCTATTATGGACTTGAAGAAAATAAAAGGTAATAATTTTGAATCGAAACATTGTAATGATAACTTAAAGTCTTTAATTATAAAGAATATACATAAGTTTGAAAATGATGAAATTCTTAAAATTATCGAAAAATACAATGAGAAAAATTATAAGGATACCAAAATTTTAAAATGTAGTTATGATGTTTTTAAAAACAATGTACATAGATATTCATTTGATCAAATAAATAAAATTATACGTTTATATAATATATCAGAAATTTATGATATCCATTTTAATACATCAGTTTTTAATTATATTATAAAAAGATTGGATGCGATCCCACCCTATGTAGTAGTCAATGTTTTTCATAGTAAGATTAATGATATAATTAATGTGTATAAATATATATATATATATATATATATATATGCTACCATATAATATATACATATCTATATATAAATATATAAATATATATATACATATATATATTATTTTTAGATTTAATTCGCTCAGGATTAAGAGATTACAATAATATTAATTTGATAAAGGAATATTTTATAAAAAATATAGACAAATTCAACAACCTTGACTTAACCATTATTTTAAGTTCATTTACCATATTGCAAGAAGAATTATTAAAAAAAATTCCAAACGTAAATAATAAGGATGTTTCATTTAATATATATGATACGAAGAAAGATCATTCTTTATGTTCTGAAGCATTATATGATTATATGGATATATTTAAAATAATTTTAAATAAGATACAGAAAGATAAAAATATTCATGAAAACTTGAGTGTAGTAAATTCTGTTTTAATATTAAATATGTTGAGTAGAATAAATTTTTGTAATTACGAAATATTTAAATTTTTTACAAAAAACTATTATAAAAATTTAAATGATAAGGATTTAGAACCTCATCATTTTACCTTGTTATTAAATTCATTTGCTAAATGTAATATACACATTAATATTATGAAATATATATTAAAATATATGAATAATAAAAATTTCATTAATAATTTATCTTATGTAAATATTACTAACGCTGTTCATTATATGGCTAAATTTAATTATAGAAATGCAACATTTTTAAATCATTTGAAAGACAAAGTAATTGAAATAATTGATATCATTCCTCAGAGAGAATTTAGTAATATCATGTGGTCCTTAGCTAAATTACATATTAAAGACGATTATTTTTATTACATAGCTTTTCAAAAAATCAAACAAATTATTGACGTAATGGATATGATGTCTGTTGCTCAAATATTAGATGCCATGAGAAGAAGAAAAAATGTATCAAATGGACAAGATATAGGTGCCACAATAAAGGAAAAGAAAAATTTAGAAAATGATATAAGTTGTCCGTTGAGAGATATAAAGGACACAACATTAAATGGCCAAAATATTGATTATAAGAATAATATAGAACATAATAAATATCATAATAATGAAGAAAAAGTAAAAGAAAAAGAAATCATTACAACACAAACAACAACACAGAATAAAGATTTAAATAATAATATACAGTTGACATATAAAACACCAGAAAATAATATTATATCAATTGAAAAAAATATAAATACGTATAATATAATATCTGATGATTTAGAAAAAAATATTTTACATTTATTAGTAAATAAATACATAAAACATATACAACATTGTTCACTTCATGTCTTAACACAAGTGCCATTTTGTTGCTTACAACTTAATTATATTAATAGTGATATATATTATAAATCATTAGAAATTCTACGAAAAAAAAGAAATGATATGACAACTTTGAATTTAATATATGCAAAATATTTTCTTAGAATTTTTATTGAAAAGCAAGAAGCACATTTTCAAAAATTACCTCGTTCCCTTAAGCAGTTCGCTAAGGAAATTTTGAATTCTGATAATAATTAAAAAAAATATTTTAAAATTAGAAATATAAAAAATATATATTAAATACATATTAATAGATGTCGTTAGACTATAAAATAACAATATGGTATATTTTGTTATATTTATATGAATATTATATATAAATTCTCCTTTTTATATAATTTAAATATATATATATATATTTTTTAATTTAATTTAAATCTTTTTTTTTTTTTTTTTTTTTTTTTTTTGTGTTATAATTAATATTATGTTTTTATTTATTATTATTTTTTTTTATTTTTCAATATTATTTTAGGGATGTTTATAGTAACCCTCATTCCTTGTTCCCCCCTTTTGATCTAAATAATATATATTTTTATGTATATATTAATCTATTTATTAATATATATATATATAAGTTCATTTGTAAAAATTTAACAATATCTTTCTCATTTGTTTTTAATATATATCTATCATATAAAACTTATATATTTCTCAAAAAAAAAAATATATTTACACTTGAGGCATATTATTTTATATAAATATGTTTTTGAATGAGTGCATTAAAATAAAACATTTAGAATTATATATGTGGTAAATAATTATTATATAATATATTTCTAATATATAGTATTTTAATAATATATATATATAAAATACGTAACATGAAAACACTAACATTATATTTAAAGGAATAAAAAAAAAAAAAAAAAAAAAAAAAAGAAATGAAATGAAATCATAAATTTATATATTAAAATATTTATATAATATTTATATGTAAATATTTGTTTATATATATTTATTTATTTAAATATCGTGTTAAATATTTTAATTTTTTTAAACAAATTCCAAAGATGGCTACAATTAGTGGGTCAGAAACATTTTTACCCTTGGCTTTAATGGATAAGTGTATTGGTATAAAAAAAAAAAAATTTATGTAATATGTTATATTCATGTAGAACTCAAATGTTTTTATGTATTCTTCAATATAATATATACCTAAATAACTAGATACTATATGATTATATATATTCAGATATTGTATTATTAAAATTTTATGTTTTTCTTGATATTATATAAATATTTTTCTTTTTTCATTCTATATAATATTTCAATAGGAAGTAAAATATGGATAATGATGAAAGGCGATAAAGAAATTGTAGGTAAATTGGTTGGATTCGATGAATATGTAAATATGGTAAGTTACAAATAAACACGAAAGAAAAGAAAAAATTACATATAATATTATATATTACATATATATCACTTTAACATTCAATTTGTTTTAAACATTTTAAATATGTATACATATATATATATATATATATATATATATATATAGGTATTAGAAGATGTTACAGAATACACGTACGCAAATAATGTTAAAAAAGTAAATAAAATTAAAAAATTATTATTAAATGGATTAAATATAACTATTATGGTTCCAGGAGGAACTCCAGTGAATTATTATGATTACGAAGAAAAGTTAGAAGAAAATATAGCATAAATAAATACGTTAAAATATACAGAGTATATAATTTTCATGTTTTTAATATTGTACTCTCATTTTATATATCTATTTTTAAAAAATTTTTTCGAAATAATATTATATATATTTTAAGTATTATCTTTATTTTTATTATATGTTTTTATTATTTATTTATTTTTTTTAATTTCTTTATAAAAATAGACATACACGAAAAAAATAAAATAAAATGAATAAATATAAATATATAAACATACAAATATGTATATATATATATACACATTCATGCATTCTTTCATATAATATGTATATAAATTTAAAAAGCCACAAACGCCCAGAGGACTATGGAGCCATCGGGATAACCATTAGAAGTTGCAATAATATTTTGGTTTTTCGGATAAGTGTCAACACTAGT
Organism: Plasmodium falciparum 3D7; assembly: GCF_000002765.6. Lineage (NCBI taxonomy): Eukaryota > Apicomplexa > Aconoidasida > Haemosporida > Plasmodiidae > Plasmodium > Plasmodium falciparum. Next base: position 1,777,057 of record NC_037283.1, read on the forward strand.
TAAAAATGATATTCGTTTCTTATTTGTATCTATTGAATGAGAATAATAAGAATGGTTATCCACATAATAGTTTGGTAAATAAAGATTTTTTATAGAATTAACATGGAAGCCGGTATAAAGATCATATACATGTGCATATGTATCGATAGATGGAATTATACATTTATCTCCTGCAATACAAGAGGAAAATTTTGGAATGTCATCTTCATTTGATATAATTTCTGATAACATATAATATAAGGAAGGTTCTTTTTCATCAATATTTAACGAATGATAATTTGTATTTAAAAAATTATTATGGTTAAAGTATGATTTGACATAATTATAATTATATTTTAGACTATCATTTATATTATCATATGGAACAAGATCCATATATTTTAGATTATCTACAAAAAGAGACCATGTGGGTTCTAATTTGTTATTAACATGTTCATAAAAGGTATTACTTTTTATAGTATTCTCATCGTAAATACTTGAATCGCTATTAGAATAGTTCGATTCAGGATAATCATCATGTTCAACTGTAATATTATTATCATTATTATTATAATATTTATTATTATCATATTTCTTATAATTATTTTTATTCTTATCCTTATTGTTATTATCCTTATTATTATTATTATTATTATTATTATTATTATTATTATCATTTTTATTAGGTTCAAAATGTTTATTTTCCTGTTCATTTATTTTTCTATTTAATTCATTCACAATTTTAATCCGTTCTTCTAACTCTTCATCTTCAAATATATTCCCAATTTTACATAATGCATATTCTTTATCATTATATAACTGACTTGAAAATATATCATCCTCATTTATTGTATCATGATAATTTTCATTTTCTAGATTTTCCTTTCGTATTAGTGGTTTGTTTAAGCAATATGTTTTATAGTTATTTAAGTAGGTAGCCATATTTTTAGAATTCATTTTATTATTCATATACATAAAATCAAATACTTTACCGAATTTAGATTTGTTTGTACTAATAATATATTTGTTATTATTACTAAACATACAGTGTGTAATACTTTTTTCTTCATCATAAAATGATTTAATAATATTGTTACTAATGTCATATAAACGTATATATCCATCATAACCGCTTGTCATTAATATATTGTTAAACTTATCTTTCGATAAATCAAAGGTTAGTGATGAATAACAAATAGATGAATGAGGTGATGAAACAGAAGAATTATCACTTTCTCTATCTTCTTCATAATCAGATGTACTGTCATTCATATTTTCGCAATCCAAACTGCTGCTATAAACATTTTTGTTGTCTATACATTCTTTTTTGGAATTAAAAATTTTTTTCTTTTTTCTTTGTTCTTTTTTTAATTTATATGATCCTTCGTGATCTATGGTTTTATTAAACGTTATACTAGTTACAGTATCTTCATGTGAACATATGGAAGCAAATGGATTTTTATTATCTATAAAAATAATATCAGATTTATTTGAACGTGAACTTTTTTTGGATATATTAAACAAGTTCATTCTTAAATCCCAAATTTTTAACACACCATCTCCTCCACCTGAATATACCAAGAAATTACATATATTTGGTATAGCTATACAGGATGTTATATATTCATGTGATTCTTTAATTAAAAATGTGGACTTATTTATTATTTCATTTACTTTATTCAATTTAACATAATTTAGGTCTATCATATTTATATTACTTTTTATTAAATCTTCATAATTGTATATAGGAATATATATACTTTTACCATTAGAAATGTTTTTATACTTTGTTTTATGATAAGGTATATATTTATTATCTAAAGCATTTTTTGACAATATATTATTATTATGTTTCATATTATCACTCTCTGAACAGTTTTTCATTTTTAATTTTGTATTTTTAATTATACTGGGAATAGATACATCCACATATTTCCCAATATCATTATTACAACGTTTCCTATTTTCTTCATATATATCAAATATTTCTATAAGTCGATTCTCACCACATGCATATATGTACTTATCATTATCGCTTATGGCTATATCTTGAATGTTATCAATACGAGTACATATTTTAGATAATAATTTATTCTCATATAAATCATATAGATATATAAATCCATTAGATGTACACCCAGCAACGTACTTCCCTTGAGGTGAAAAGCATACTTTATTTATCCCATATTTATTATCATAATATATATCCACATTATTGTTCAAAAACTCGCTTGCGTAGCTTATGTTATTTATATCGGCTAAATTAAAAACAATGTATATGCATATATATGTGTAAATATGATAATAAGAATGTTTTATTAGCTAAAAAATTATATGTTACAAGGTTTATACAATGAAAAATATAAAACATACATATATCTAAATATATATATATATATATATATATATATATATATATATTATTTATTCATTTTAATTTTTCTTACCATCTTCATTTTTATAATCATTTTTGATGTACTTCTTGGAACCCCCAAATTTAATTATTGGCACATATTTTCCATGTATTTTTTCGCTGATATCCCTAAATTTTTTAGTGTCACAATCATTCATATTTCATCTTATTTTAGGAAAAACTAATATATAAGGTTTTACAAAATAAATAGCATCTTAAGGAATTTATTTTGATCTGTAATTATTCTTCTTATCTTTTTTATATATTGTTTTTATTTTCTTTCATTTCATAATCTTTATCGGAAAAAAACAAACAAAACTATATATATATATATATATATATATAAATGTATTAATATTATATATAATACTTTTATTTTTTTTTTAAGATATATACTTTTTAATATTATGAAAGATTGTTATTATATAATTAGTTTACTTTATTTATATAAAAGTTTTTCTTTTTTTTTATTAAGAAGAAATAATGAACTATTTTTTATTTTTATTTATTTTTTTTTTTTTACATTTTATTTGAAATATGAATCCGTTAAAGAAAATTATGAATAATAAAAAAAAATAATTATATAATGTATTTCTACACTGAAATAGATATTTTTTATATTATAATACTATACTTAATTTAAAAAATAAAAGAAAAAAGTACAAAATCAGATTAATTAAAGTAAATGAAAATGTATAATATATATAAAGCTTTAAAATTTGTTATATGTATTATTTTAAAATGATCTTTGAACTTTGAATTCTTATTTGGTATAATACTTAGAATTTACTAAAAAAAAAAAAAAAAAAAGAAAAATAAAATACATATATATATATATATATATATATGTATCTGTGCACATTTGTGAAATATAATATATTTTTCCTTTCATTTTGTTTATCGAAGTGAAATAAGTATACATTACTATTTGTTTTATTATCTTATTTTTTTTAATTATATTAACTACTATGTGTTCATTTATAAAGTAAATACTGGTACTATAATGTGTATATATATATATTATTATTATTTAATTTATATATTTAACGTAATATATATTAATAAAATTTCAAAATATTACTATATAAATATTTTCTTTTTAAAGTACATATTTGATTACAATATTACACATCATTTGTAAATAATGATCCATATTTTTTTTGATTTATGTATTTTTTATATCATTAATATTATTAAACATAACCTTTGTGAAATAATTCAATAATATATATATATATATTTAATGTTACATTTTAAAAAAACAAATATTATCCAATTGTTAAAAAGGATCTAGGGTTTCTTTTCTTTTTTTTTTTTTTCTTTTTTTTTTTTTCTATTTAATTTATTAAAAAAAAATAAAAAAAATTTGAACAAATTATTAAGTATGAATATATTTGTTAATTATTAAAAAATAAAGCATATAAAATATAGTTTATATATCTGATATGATATACATTTATACAAAAAATAAAAATAAAATAAAAGGTATGGTATGGTTTACAAAGATTCCTTGAATATATTTATTGATGGATATATTTTGAAATCAATTCGATTTAAATTTATGAATATATTCTTCATAAGTACACAATTTAAATTGTGGATTTTGTAGCATTTTATATATCATTTTAATGTTTTTTGCATCATCATCACTTTTGGCTATTATCCAACATGACTGATCATCAACTTTACTTAGTGTAATCCATATGGGAGACCATATTTTCATAATTTCCCATTTTTTAAAATAACGTGGATAATCATACATATAAAAGTGTCTGGACATTTCATAATTTTCTGCACTACATAGGGAAATAACATTTGGTTGTGTTTTTACAATTTTTATTTTATTAGACATATTTAAAAATATATCAAAAAAATATTTACTATTGGTATTATTTGCTTTATTACTTTCGGAAAAGTATATATCTTTCCACATGAGATTATTTTTTTTTAAAATATAGTGACATTGAAATATAAAAAGTAAGCAAGTTAATAAACTATCATAACCAGCATTGTGCTCATCACTGTTCAGTATATGTTTATCATTTGTATTATTCACATATATCATATTATTTTCATTATAATTATCATTATTATTATTATTATTTTTTAATGTATTATTTTCTGAATTTAATTCAATACTTCTATTTGGTATAATATTATCCCCTTTTGTCCCATATAATAATTCCTGTTGTATTTTATCATTTTCCATATTATTACCATCATTTGAATAAAGCATATTATTTTTTTGATGTATAAAATTTTGAGTCATATTATATTTAGTCATCTTCTTTGGATTTATAAATGGAATAAAACATTGTGGCAAATCAGTTGGGTCATTCATAAAATTAAAAAAGAAATCGAAATCATTACTTGATGAAATTAAGGATGCCATATATTCGCATAAACCTTTTAATGTTGCTGGTCCATTTAAAGCATATAAATATTCATTTGTTTCATTAATATATTTGGTATCAAATGTATGAGGAAATAACTCTGTCCACTTTTTTTTAAATACATTTATAGATTTAGGTAAATCATGATAAAATGTTTGATATATATGTAAAATATCATAAAAACAATTATGTCCAATAATTATTTTTTTATTTTTTATTATTTCATCAAATAATAATCTTACTCCTATAATTTGATTTATTTTTTCTATTTCTTGTTCAAGATTTTTAATTTGTTCTTTATATGAATCCTTTTCACTCCGATACACTGCTAGATGTTTTCTGTCATTAACTTTAACAGATATACAAAATATTGAATCAAAATATTTTGTTATTAATGTATGTGCTAGTAAACGTAAATATGGATTTTCAATTTCTAAATATAATGGATAATTTGATATATCATCCATATTATTTATATCACATTCTATATGTCCAATTGTATCATTATTATGTATATTATTATAACATTTATTATCATTTTCCTTTGTAGACTTATTAATTATCTTTTCATTATTATCATAAACATCTTCATTAGTTATATAATTGTTTGGTATATTCTTTATGTTACTATTAATGGATGAAAATGTTTGTTTTACATTATACACATTATTATTAGTTAATTCATTTTTTTGTTTTTGGATAAAATTATTATTTAAACTTGCAAATGTTTTTTCCTTGACAATATTATTAGTAATATTATAAATATTATTGTTATCAATGTTGGTTGTAGGTATGTGTATATGGATATCATTACCATTAGCTTTGTCTTTATTATTATTTATGTAATTTATACTTGTATCTTTATTCATATTTAATTTTTTCTTATCCTCTTCATGTTTACAATAATTTTTATCATTATTTGTATTATTTATCCATTTCCCTATTTTTTTAATTATGGATATAATTGCTTCTTTATCTTCGTCATCCACAATTTTATAATTCTCAATTTCTTGTATAATTTTGTCAATATGTATTTTTTCTCCTGGTATGATATTTTTTTTGTTGGTATTACATTTACTTAGTAGATTATTTAATTCATTAATTTTTTCTACTATATTTTTTTTTTTCTCCTCTTCTTCATTTGGTCTTAAATATCCTACTCCATTAAATATCCATTCATTAAAATCAAAATTATTTTCTTTCAAAAAGCTAAGGGTACTTGTAGATACACTAAAATATTTATTTTCCTTAGGAAATACATAAATACAATATGGTGATATATGCCACTCTTGTTTTTTTTTCTCTATATTACAAATTTTATTCATATTTCCATTTTCATATATAACCTTTCTTGTATGTACACTACTTTTTTTTTTTATTTTATTATTTTCCTCATCCGTCTGATATAAATCTTCAACTATATCTTTCTTCTTAGCAATAGATATTCCGATTTGACAAGGGAAAAATGATTTGGCTCCATAACAATGTGCTTCATAACTAGAATCTAGTGAAATATATCTTTCATCTTTTAAATGTAAACCTGTATATTCTACATCTATAGAAACAAAATCACTGTTATTAATCTTCTGTATTATTTCTTTGTGTATATTATTCCAATTATTTAAGTTAACACTTGTTATTTTAGAGTACCCCCTTTCTAATATATTATATTTAAAAAACAAATTCCTCTTTTCTTTTAAAACGAAATTTTTAAAAAAATAATTAAAAACACTTGACATTATATCTACATGTTATTAAATAGATAGATAAATAAATAAATAAATACATATATATATATATATATATATATATATATATATTATTATATTTAATGTATGAATAATTAATATCAGTGATGTATATGAAAATTAATAAATTCAAGTATGTATTTTTTTATAGTATATTTTATTTCTATCTTTCGTGTTATATTTAAAACATGAATAGAAGAAAATAAAAAGAAGTAAATGTTTTTATAATATGTAACTAATACATATATTATATGATAGAATTTTGTACATCTCTATATTTTATTAGTATATCTTTTCTTTTTTTTTAATACTAAAAATATAAAAAATTATACTATTTTTTTTTTTTTTGTACACATAATTGTAATCGTATAAAATTTTGTTTTAATTCCTCTTTTACAGTTATATTATATTATTTTATTTTATTATTTATTTTTTTTTTTTTTCTCATTTTTAAATACATGAACTTTATTTAAATATATTAGAATTTTACAAGTGAAAACAATTGGTAGATTCCTTTATTGTTTCTTCTCTTTTTATTGTTTTTCTCTAAAATATTTAAGATTTATAATAATATAATTCTTATATAGGAGCACAAAAATAAACAATTAGATACTTTAAAATTCCAAATTACATAAAAGTGATAATTATAAATATGGGATAATTATTAATGTGAAATATTTTATGTGAAAATGATATTGACGTATTATTTATTAAAATATAGAATTATATTAACTAACAAATATATTACATTATATATATAAATAAATATGCATATATATATATATATATAATTGTTCATTATGAACACATTTTTTAACGTGAAAAAAAAAATATATATATATATATATATATATATATATATATATATATATAGGTGTTAAAATATAAATAGTTATATATTATACTATATATTTTAATTTTATAATTATTATTTCGATTCCATTTCATTATAAGAGTAGATTATAAATTAAACATAGAAATAATATATATATATATATATATATATATATATATATATATATAACACTATTTTGTGTACAAGGAGTAACATTAAAAATTAAAAAAGAAAAAAATTATTATATATTCAACATTATAAATATAAAATTCACAAATCAACAAAAATGAATATAAAACGATATATACACATACAAAAAATATAAAAAATTTATATATTTATAATCTTAAAATACATGTACAATTAATAAATTAAAAATAATTAATTATATCATTAATAGTAAAGGTATTGTATATAAAACGAATAACAAAAAAAAAAAAAAAAAGAAAAAAAAAAAAAAGAAATATAAATATAAATATAAATATATTTACTTGTAGCATTTTTAAATTTATGGATGGTCTGATTTTTTTGGTGTATTATTTTCACTGTGATAAATGTGTAATGGAATGTTACTATAATTTAAGGTATTTTCCACTTTGTTTAATGGAGATAAGGTACTAATTTTATTTATGTTATAAGTATTGTTTAAGGAAATATTATTTTTTGACAGGGTATTATAATTATATTGATCTATTATATTTTGTACGTTAAACTGATTTTTAACTTTAATATCCATTAGGTTATTTAAATTATTTGTTGCAATATTATCTGTAGTAGTATTGTTATTATTTAAAACATTTGGATCATAGATACTTTTGTTTATATTGCTTAATTTGATTTGTTTGGGGATACTACCTATATCATTACTTATATTATTATTATCATCATTATCATCATAATGTAATATATTATGACTACTTTTGTTTATATTATTAGTATTGTAATCATTACTTATATTGTTAGATACACTTGAAATATTATTTATATTCCTCAATTTGCTTGTATTTAATATAGAATTGTATGAATTTATATTCGAATTGTTTATAAAATTCTTTGGAGAATTGTAAATTGAACTAGTATTATTCATGTAGCTATTCAATATGTTTGAGTATTTATCAATTAATGAATTATAATTATTATTTGCTGTGTTATTATAACTATTCATTATGTTACTATGATTATTAATAATATTATTATGACTATCCATAATATTATTATGACTATTAATAATATTATTTTGACTATTCATTATATTATTATAGCTGTAGTTATAATTATTATATTTATTATTATTTAGCATGGTTTCACTTCCTATATTTATATTACCATTTAAGAAACCTTCATTAGTTTGAGGCATGATCATATGTTGATTGTATGGACTTAAATCATTTGGTTTTATATTCGATGTGAGATCAATATTATTATATAATAAATTATTAAAGTTGTTAACTATTCTACTTTTTAAGGGTGTATTTTTTTCATTTAATTCATTTATTCCATTTATTATATTTATTTGTGACAATATATTCGTTGAATTATTTTCAAGATTTGATATGTTAGGATTATAACTATGGTTTTTATCTACGTCGTAATTATCAATAATATGAATATTTTCAATATCTTGATATTCCATTTTTTCATCATTTGAATTATTTATATTGAAGTTATTTCTTTGAAGATGTGAAGTTTTGTCTATATGCGTTTCTTTCATTACATTATCATCTTCAATAATATTTTTATTTAAATTTTTAATTTCATCATTTTTTGAATTTTTATTTGAGTTTAAATCATTATATTTTTTACGTGAATCTTTAATTTTGGTTATATAACTATTAAAATCTAATATAGTTAATAAATGAATAATATAAGCATGATTATTATTAGAACTGATACCTATCATTTCATTAATAACAACAATTAGTTTATCATTAAATATATCATTATATTGAAGTAGCTTTTCTATTACTTGTTTTAAATCTTCATTTTTATCATCTTCATCTATTATAAAGGTGTCAATATTTGAATGATCTTTTTTTTTTTTTTTTTCATTTTTCATATGCTCATGATTGTCCTTATCATTTGATATTTCATTATTTAAAATATCCGTAAATAATTCATTTTCCACAAGACATTGAAAAAAATAACAAAATTTAAAAGAGGTATCTATTAGTTCCATTAAAGGATACGTTAAATCTTGAATTCTTAAAAAACATTTGGTTGCTATTTGAGAAATATATAAATCATGAACAGATTTAGTATATTCAAAATCTTTAGATTTATGTATTTGAGTACTCATTAGTTTATATTCATAATTTATTATATCTTCTTGTAAATATCTTATAACATGAGAAAAAAAAAATTGCATTTTATATCTAATAGAAAATAAATAAGAAAATAATGAACTTCCTTTTCCATAATATAAATATTTATATAAATTTCTATTATGATAACATAAAATTTTTAAATTATAATGAATACGACTTAAAAGAAATAAAAATTGAAAAATAGAATTATATGTATATATAGTATTCGTATTTATTATTAAAGCAATGGGCCAAGTAAGCTTAAAATGTATTTCTATATTATTCCATAAATTTAATCCACTATGTATTTTTATATTCTTATTTATTTGTTTATCATAAAATATTAACGTTTCATTATCTATATCAATTTCAGGAATTTCAATAGCAGACTTGTAAGACTGATGAAACCATTTATATATTTCAACTGAACAATCATAACAACTAAATAAAAGACGATTTTCTGAATTTTTTATATTTCGCTTTTTATATGGAAATATATCATCCTCAGAATCAATTTCTCTATTATATTTAATATTATTATTATTATTATTATTTTTAGTGGTGTCTTGGTAGTTTCTATTTAAAGCTAGATTATCTCTATTTCTTATTTCATTTTCTATAGTCCCATTTGCATTTTCATTATGTATATTAATATTTTTATTTTTCTCATAAATAGTAGACATATCATCTGACATATTAACATTATAAAAATTTTTAAACCATTCATTTAGCTTACTTTTTTTCTTCAACAATTTATGCTTAAATAATATTGGACAGGTATAAAGACCTATGTATGCATTTCCAATGTCTAATGAAAACGCTTGGGTCATATCTAATGCTCTAATATGTATAATTGGTTTTATCTTATTTTTTGTATTATTAAAATTTAAATTGTATTCATCTAATTTTTGTATATATACACTAAAGGTATGTTTCAAACAATTTATTCGTACACGAAATTTTGTTATAGTATTTTTATTAATATTGTAAAATGTTTGTTTATTACTTTGTATTTTTAGTACAGGATATTGTTCCCTATCATTACTACTATTATTAATATTATAACTACTATTATTATCATCCTTATAATAATTATTACTATACCTCATATTTTCACTTGTATTACTAATTTCTTGTGATATACCCATAGGGTATATCCTTCCTTTTTTCTTTATATTCTTTAGATCATTTTCATGATCATCTTCTTGATATGTCCTTTCTCTTTCTTGGTTTAAACTATCTTCTAATAATTTGTTATTTAAAATACATTCTTTATTATAATCAATTGAATAACTATTACTGTTGTGAACAAATGATGATATTCCTTTTCCTCCTATGTATAAAGAAACCTCAATTTCTACATCTCCTAAAATTACATCTGATATGTTATTTTGTATGTTATTATTTATATTCGGATGATTTATTGTTTTTTTTTTCTCATAAAATTTTACTCTTATTTCAACCGATAAACAATCACCTAAAGTACCCCAGTATCCTTGGGAACTATTTAATATATCTGTTTTGTAAAGTAATGGGTTGTTTACTGAATGAATTACTAAGGCAAAACATGACCCTACAAGAAAATGATCTTCATTATTTTTACCATCATAATTTTTGTTAGATATATTATTATCTTTTACAAAATTTTGTTCATTTATATTATTTCTTGTTATATCCTGATCATATAATTGGTTATCAAAAAAGTTATTAAAGTTTACAGAAAAATCAAAACCATGTTTAAATCCTCTCAAAATTTGTTGTCTATAATTATTTATACATACACTAAATATATTATCATAATCATAATATTTTTTCTTAAAAAGTGTTTGTATTCCTTTATAGAAGTCATTCAATACTATTTTGTTATCATATATATAACACATTCCACCTAATATTAAATTATCAAATTTTTCTCCTTCAAAAGTATCATAAGAAAATTTTTTATACGAAATTCTTGGATAAAAATATTTGGAGATAAAATTTTCTGAAGTATCTGTATCAAAAGTATAATAAGACGAATTAGCGTTATTATGAAAAAAAAAATTCGATTGTTCTTCTTTAGAATCATGATTATTACTATAAATATGAGTAAATAATGAATTATCATAATTATCTATTATTAATTTGTCTTTTTTATTTTCATATTTCGATTTACAATATTCTTCAACTAATACGGAAGAATTTTTCCATGCCATACTTTTTAACAAAATTTCATTTTTCATATTTGGTGGAATATGCATTAAGGACCATGATTTTTCTAAAAAGTAATCATAAAAATCTCCATTATTTAATAAATAGATATCTTTAAATAAATCAAAAATTTTTATTAAATTGATATCTTTAACAATATATTTCCATAATTTATATGCAATTATGCTTCTAATTTTTTCAATAGTAATGTCAAATATTTCTTTACAATATAAATTAATATTATCATTTGATGAATCAGATAAATCAGCATATGAGGACGAATTATCTGAACTACTATTTGAATAATTAGAGTTTTCATCTTCATTTCCATCTTTTACAAAACTTGGATCATTTGACATAAAATTAGGATCATCTTTATAATAATATGAAGAATGTATTAAAGAAAATTTTGAAGACTCATCAAATGCTTTTGATAATATTTTTATAATAGGAAATAGTTTTAATATATCACTTGTATTCCACTTATTACTTCGAATTAATATACGAATAGATTTTCCGATAAACAAAATTTTCCTTCCCGCTATTTTGTCTATACAACATTGAGGTAAATTATTAAGTGATTGAAAAAATAAATAATTCCATTCAAAATTTAAACTTTGTACATTAGATAAAGTTAAATTTTCATATAATTCTTCTGGCGTTAAATAAATTTTTTTTTCATCTGAATATATAAATTGTCTTTTTTGTATAAAAAATTCATTATATGGATCTATTAATTGTCCATAAAGTATCCAAGAAAATAATTGATGTAAAAATATTTTACCTACATTTTTTAAATATTTATGATATATTTTTTTTATTCTTGAATTTCCATTTAATGAATGTTCATATAAATAATCTAATATTTCTTTTGTCTTATTTCTACACTCCCCCTCAATTACATTTTCTTCTTCTCGTTTTTGAAAATTTAAAAAATTTTTTATTATATTAATTATTACTAACAATTCTTCTCTTTTCTTCTCTAACATAGTAACAATTTGAGTTAAAGGTGTGTTACTATTATTATTAATATATTCTTCTACATCACTAATTTTTTTTAAATATTTTTTTATAAATTTTTTTATTTCGTTGCATATACCGTTTGCATAATATCCGTATGGACTAGCATTATTTATACTTTTCACATTTTTCAAAATCACACCAAAATATGTATCCATTTTATTTTTATTATTATTATCATATGAATTCTTTTTATTATGTTCTTTTCTTGTCATATAACCTGATGCAGATTCATTCTTTTCTTCCTCATTATCATTATCACTATCACTCTCATCATCACTTTCTTCTTCATCATCAGAAGAGGAACTTATAGATGAAAAGCTATCGTTACCTGAGCTATAATATCCATTGTTTACTTTATCATATATATTACAATTTTTTAGATTTTTATTATTTTTTCTTTCTTGATTTAATTTATTATATTTATGTATATGAGTTATATTCTTATAAACGGTATTCTTCTTTACTAATAAAAAAAAAATGTTTATTATATAGAAATAATAACCTAATTCCACAATTTCATTTATTATTTTTATTTCTGAATTTAAAAATATATGAATATTATTGTTTACTTCAAAACGATAATCATCTATATTAATATTGCCATTTATCGTTGTCTTCTTATTTTTATGAACTAATACTATTATATCTCCAGTTTGACCTATTAAACTTAATATAACTTCATGTATCATACTGTATTATAATTATGATTGACGAAATTAAAAATGGGGGGAAAAAAAAAAAAAAAATAAAAAAAAAGGTCCTTACATAAGAATATATATATATATATATATATATATATATATATATATTATATATATTCTTAATGGCTTTCAGATAAAATTTCTTATATAATATTTATAAAATTCACATTAATCTTTATCATGGATTGAATAATATATATGTTGATATTATAGTTTTTTCTTACTTTTTTAATATAAATTAAAACATTAATATATATATATATATATATATATATATATATATATATTATAAATAAATGTTTAATACTTTGTGTACTATAACTAAATAAGGTATTTTAACACATACCCTTGATTATAATTTTGTAATTAATTTATATTTACTAGCTTGTAAAATTATAAGTATATAAATATATACATATATATAATATATGTATTTATTTAACATTATCCATTTCTTTATGTGCACATTAAATATATTTGTTTCTCAAAATTTACATTATAACTTTTTTATGGTTCTTTTCTGTTATTATGATATTATGTTATGAAATTTTCTTTTTATAAATATAATAAATAAAATATTATAATATATTTAATTGAAGCATTAAACTAAAATTCAGAAAAAAAATTCAAAAAAAGTGTTAAAATGAGATTGGTCTTTAATTTTTTTAACAAATAAATAAATAGATAATATATATATATATATATGTATATATTTATATATGTATTTTTTTTTTTTTTTTTTCTATTTATTTTAAAAAGAAAATTAATGTTTACATTAAATAATTTAATAATTTTAGGTTTTTAGTAAATACTAAAATTTGTATAAAAAGAATTTGAAATGTGAAATATAAAATAAATAGTAAAAAATTAGCAATAACAAATTTTTTCTAATATAATAAATAAGCATATAAATATATATAATAATATTAAAAAAAAAAAAAAAATATATATATAATATATATACAAAAAAAAAAAAAAAAAAAAAAAGCAAAAAAAAAAGACTATATATTATTAAATAACTTAAAAATTAAAATTCAATAAGAAGAAAATATATATGTGTATGAATTAAAAAAAAAGAAAGAAAGAAAGAAAGAAAGAAAACAAGCAATAAATATATTCTATAACAATTAAATAAAAAAATATGGTTTATAAGAATATACTATACTTTTTAATTATTAATAAATAATTACATGTATATAAATAAATATATATTAATATATATATATATATATATATATATATATGTATATATATATAAACAAGCCTAAATTAGAAGAAAAAGTTTTTTAAATATTTATTATATACCACATCACATTTCATTTGTAAGTCTAATATATCTCCATCATTGTTAATAATAATATCCGCGTACTTTATCTTTTCATCTGTAGGTAGCTGATTCCTGGAAAAAGAAAAAACAAAATAACATATAATATGAATTCAAATTAAGAAAGATAAAAAGCATTATACATACATATATGTACATTGTTATAATGTATTGGATATTGAACATCACAATTAAAAAAAGATTTCACTGTATAAAATATAAAAATTTATAACAGAAAAAAAAATATCATTCATATATATATATATATATATATATATATATATATTATAAGTGTTCCATAACATTTGTTACGTAATATACAGATATATTTTTTTTATCATTACTTGATAATACCCATGGCTGTATCATAGGTGCAATTTTTATCTCTTGATAAGATACGTTTAATTTGATTTCTTACAGATGATTTTAAAAGTATAACAGGACTTGTTAATAGATATAATTTCGTTTCTATTAATAGAGGTGCTTCAATGGCTACATTATATTTAAAATATAAAAATTTATATTTTAAGCATTCTTTAATAATTTGTAGTATAATATAAGTATGTGTAATTTTATTGATATATTTAACATTTTCTTCATTATTAAATACTATTTTTCTCAATAAGGTTCTATTAATACTTTTATCATTATTTAAAATATTTTCTCCAAAGTGTTTTACAATTTTTTTATAGCATATAGAATCTTTTGTATAAATCTTACTAGTAATTTCATCAGCATTTATTACAACCACATCTTTTTTTTTTAAAAAATTACAAAAAGTTGATTTTCCAACGGCTATACCACCTGTTATTCCAATTAAACATAAATAATTCCCTAAAAAAAAATTAAATATTCCTAATATTCCAAAAAACTTATTTAGGTATATTAAAAAACTGTTCATAACTATAGAACTGAATAAGGCATATTTCTGATTTTCAATTTTCCTAAACTTATTCTTTCTATTTATATATCCAATTGGAATCGAACCCAAAGCCAGGAAACATAAAATACATTTATCAAGAAAGAATTTTAAAAACATAATTTTATACTCCTTAATAATACAGTCATATTTTTATTTTTTCTTGTTTTTTTTTTTTTTTTTCTTTACGTTGCTACAATATTCTCTCCCTATCTTTATATTTACAAAGATTAACATAGATATATATATATATATATATATATTACTTTTTATTTTTTTTATTCTTTAATTATAAAATATATGTAAAAATATATGTACAAAAAATATATATATGTGTGTATGTATAAAATATATGAATATAAAATATATTCAAATAAATATTTTTCACTTAAATTGTATTAGTCGTATATGCAATTATAGGAATTTGTTTAAACCCATCGACATATATACAAATATATATTTTATAAAAATACATTAAAAATATTTTTATTCATAAAAAGGAACATGCATTATTCTGTATGGTCATAGAAAATTAATGAATGTATTTTAAAAATAAAAAAAAAGAGTAGGAAACAAATAAGTTTAACACATATATATATATATATATATATATTTGGGTAATCTAATTTCAATAATATTATATATTTATATAAAAAATAAATAAATAGATACAAAACAATAAATTATATAGTCAATAATTCGATATCTAATATATATAATCACATATTTTAAAAATTATTGTTACACAAATTTATCTCTGTATTTGGTATATTATTATTTACAAAAAGTTTTATTTATTTATTTTCATACATTTTATTCATTTTATCTATTTCTATAATTGATTTATTATTATTTTTTCATTTTTTCATTTTTTCTTTTTTTTTTTTTTTTTTTGTGTTATAAAAGAATGAACTAAATTTATAACACATTATTCTAGTTCATTATATTTTAATATTTATTTATTTCAGGGAAAATAAAAATACATATATATATGTGTACATATTATATATACATATATATATATATAAATTTATATGCTAAGTTAAAAAAGGAAAAAGAGAAAAATATGGCGAGAAAAACAAATATTTTTTAGGTAAAATATAAAAATAATACATATATTATATATATATTATATTATATATATTATTATACAAATATATATTATATATATATATTATAAGAATGCGTATATAATTATATATATATATATATATATATATGTATGTATTTATTTATTTATTTATTTATTATATATAATTTTTATTGCACATTTGCTTTTTTAATTCTAAATTAAAAAAAAATATATATGCATATAATTATATGTACATTTTCTTCCTTTTATAAATTTTTATTATAATTACATAAATGATAAATTAAAAAATTGATACACAATATAAGTTTATACCATTGTATATAAAAACATAAAGGAAATAAATACGAAAAAAAAAAAAAAAAAAAAAAAAATACACATATTTTCTCATATTTCATATATTTTTTTTTAAGAAATATAATTAAGATGGCTGTTTTTTTTATTATAACACTTACAAAAAAAAAATAGTAATAATAATAATATATAAGGAGAAATAGAACAAAAAAAAAATAAAAAAGGAAATTAAAACAAGAAAAAAAAATAGCAAATGTATAAAAAATTATATATGGTTTTATACATTTTTTATATTTTTTTCTATCTAATATATTATATAAATAAAGAGAAGGAAATAAAATATACACATATATATTTATATATATATATATATATATATATATATATATACATAACGAATTACTTAATATATACTGTCGTTAGCTTTTTAAGGATTATATCATTTTACTGTTTTTCTCTTATTTAATATATCAATAATATTTTGGGCCGTATTCATAATACCATTAAGTTGTAAACCACACTTAAAACATTTTTTATTTTTTTGAAACATATCAATAAAACATTTTTCACAAAAATAATGCATACATTCAGTAACACTTGGATTCATTTCTATTTTCCATTTTTTTTTACATTTTATACATGCAAATGGAAGAGAAGTATCACTATCCACTGAATTTGTGTCTGAATTATTATCATTATGTGAACAAGAAGATAAATTAGATTGATTTGAATTATTTTCATGTTCATCAGAATATTGATCATTATTTATATTATTATCATTTAGATTATTATGATGATTATTTAATCTTTCTTCTTTTTCTTTTAATTTCTTTAACATCTTTTCATTCCATTTTTCCATTTTTTCTTTTCTTAATGCTTCATCTCTTTTTCGTTTTTGTTCATATTCTTGTTCGATTTTCCATCCACTTTTATAATCACTTCGATCATGTAAATAAATACATGTATCACCAAAACCACAATATCCAGTTTCTTTATAATCTTTACATATACAAGGTTCATAATCAATACGTAGAGTAACTCTAACATTGGAACCACTACTACGTACAGGTCCATATAACCCAGTATATTTGTTTTTTGCTAAACTATCTTTTTTAATCATTATAGCTTTTTCATGGGCATCTTTTCCTCTATATATATTATCTTTTAAGTTTCCTTTTAATATTTCTTCACCTATTTTTATATTCCTTTCCATTATAGATCTATGATCATTCTTTATATCTTGATCTATTTCATATGATCCATAATTTTTCGAGCCACTAAAATCACCCTTATATATTCTATCTTCTGTTAATGTATTTGATTGGGTAATATCTTCACTTTTGCAATGTATTAATTTATTTTGTTTTTTTCTTAAAAGTAATGAATTCTCTTCATTCATTTTTTTTAATTTCTTCTTAAAAAAATATTTACATACCACATCATCATCACTAATTTCATGATCTTCTTCTAATACTCTTTTTTTTTTATTAAACATATCATTTGCGTCCATTAAAGAAGAATCATTTGAATTATCATTCTCTTTCTTTGTATTTTCTTCATTTGTTTTTTTTTCTTCTTCTTCTTGCTTTTCTTTATCTTCGCCATCTTTTATGTCTTCTGTTTTTTTCCTGTTCTTCACATTACCTACAAACCTTTTCTTAAACATTGTTGATTGTTATTTATCATTAGATGTAAAATATGGGGAAACAAAAAAGAACTAAAATAAGTATATATATGTATATATATATATATATATATATGAAAACTTATTATAGTAAAAAGGTAATATTCAATTTGACATTATTCTTGTCAAATTTTTTTGGTAGATAAAAGATTTAATCAAAAATATATCTAGTAATATAAAATTGTTATTTCTTCATTTTCGAGCTTATTTAATCATTCATTTATACTTTTATATTTTTTTTATTTTTTTTTTGATCTTATTCAAAAATATATTTTTCATAATATTTATAAAAGTTATATAAATGTATTTTATATATATATATATATATATATATATATAATAAATATAAATGAATTATAATAAAACATAAATTGAATATTGATTTAATAGGTATTCATTTAATTTAAAACAAATTAAAGAAAAAAAAAAAAAAAAAAAAAAATACAAATTCATATTTTCATGTTTATATTTCTTTCTTTTTTCTTTTTTTTTTCTCTCTTAAACCTTTTTTTAAGGCATATTAATTATTTATTCATTCTCTTTTTTTATATTATTAATTATAAATCTTCATTAGATTTTATGTTATAATTTTTTTACCTTAAACAAAACATAATTGTTGTACAAAAAGAATTATATATATATAATTGTAAGTATTGTATATTATAAAATATATATTATACATTATATATATATAATATATATTTTTTTTTTTCCTTTTAATGGTGTAAAGTACTTTCTTAAGGTTCAAAAACCATTCATATATTATAATATAATGCATATCCTATATATATATATATATATATATTATATATTTCATAATTATTATATCTTAAAAAACACTAATTATAAAACACACTAATATTAAATTAATATGAAGTGTTTATAATTTATTTAAAAAAAATAAAAATAATAATTAATTTGTTCAAAATTAAAAATATTGTAAAAAAAAAAAAAAAAAGTAAGAAATAAATAATTATAAATTATAAAAATAATAAGGGTATAACTATATATACATACATACATACATACATAAATAAATAAATAAATAAATAAATAAATATATAAATAAATAAATAAATAAACAAGTGAATATATATTTATATTTTTGTTTATATTTATTTAATAAATTCATTTTTATAAGAACACATAATTGAAATAATTTTATGCCGTTCGACAAAATTTTCTGTATACATATGTATTTTTTTTATTAAATAATTTTATAGGTATAAAATAATATTTATATGAAATTATGTATATTTTGTCATAGAACGTACTTATAAATATTTTTTTTTTTTTTTTTTTTTTTTTTTTTTTTTTTTTTTGTTTGGTTTTAAAATGCAAAATGTTTATGTTGGGAACAAAATAAAATTTATAATATTGTACTTTTTTTGTGTGTTGTTTTTAAAAGATTATGAAAGAAGCGAAGCTTTTAATTTAGCTCGTACTACGGAGAAATTGAACTATATATTAAATTACAAAACACCGAACAGATATGATTTAAATAACAATGTAAATAAATTATTTTTTGAAAAGCAAAAAAAGAAAATTGAGTTTAGTAGGAAACCTTTAAATAGTTTTAATGAGGATGTTAAAACCATTAGAGAGGACATATCATCAGATAGTTCCCCTGTGGAAAAATATAATTTCAAAGCAGAGGTTAATAAAGTTATGGATATAATCGTTAATTCTTTATATACAGATAAGGATGTATTTTTGAGAGAATTAATTTCGAATGCATCTGATGCGTGTGATAAGAAAAGAATAATATTGGAAAATAATAAATTAATAAAAGATGCTGAAGTAGTTACAAATGAGGAAATAAAAAATGAAACAGAAAAGGAAAAAACAGAAAATGTAAATGAATCAACAGATAAAAAAGAAAACGTGGAAGAAGAAAAAAATGATATTAAGAAATTAATAATTAAAATAAAACCTGATAAAGAAAAAAAAACATTAACTATAACTGATAATGGTATAGGTATGGATAAAAGTGAATTAATTAATAATCTTGGTACGATAGCTCAATCGGGAACAGCTAAATTTTTAAAACAAATAGAAGAAGGAAAAGCAGATAGTAATTTAATAGGACAATTTGGTGTTGGTTTTTATTCTTCTTTTCTAGTATCTAATAGAGTTGAAGTATATACAAAAAAAGAAGATCAAATTTATCGATGGTCTTCAGATTTGAAAGGTAGTTTTAGTGTAAATGAAATTAAAAAATATGATCAAGAATATGATGATATTAAGGGTAGTGGAACCAAAATTATTTTACACTTAAAAGAAGAATGTGATGAATATTTAGAAGATTATAAATTAAAAGAATTAATTAAAAAATATTCTGAGTTTATTAAATTCCCAATAGAAATATGGTCAGAAAAAATTGATTATGAAAGGGTTCCAGATGATTCTGTATCATTAAAAGATGGTGATAAAATGAAAATGAAAACAATTACAAAACGATATCATGAATGGGAAAAAATTAATGTACAATTACCAATATGGAAACAAGATGAAAAATCATTAACAGAAAATGATTATTATAGTTTTTATAAAAATACATTTAAAGCATATGATGATCCATTAGCTTATGTTCATTTTAATGTAGAAGGACAAATTTCTTTTAATTCCATTTTATATATTCCAGGTTCTTTACCATGGGAATTAAGTAAAAATATGTTTGACGAAGAATCTAGAGGAATAAGATTATATGTAAAAAGAGTTTTTATAAATGACAAATTTTCTGAATCTATACCACGTTGGTTAACCTTTCTAAGAGGTATTGTAGATAGTGAAAACTTACCATTAAATGTAGGAAGAGAAATATTACAAAAATCCAAAATGTTATCTATTATAAATAAAAGAATTGTACTCAAAAGTATTAGTATGATGAAAGGATTAAAAGAGACAGGAGGTGATAAATGGACTAAATTTCTTAACACATTTGGTAAATACCTCAAAATTGGTGTTGTAGAAGATAAAGAAAATCAAGAAGAAATTGCATCATTAGTCGAATTTTATTCAATTAATAGTGGTGATAAAAAAACAGATCTTGATTCATATATAGAAAATATGAAAGAAGATCAAAAATGTATTTATTATATCTCAGGAGAAAATAAAAAAACCGCTCAGAATTCTCCTTCTTTAGAAAAATTGAAAGCATTAAATTATGATGTTTTATTTTCTTTAGAACCAATTGATGAATTTTGTTTATCCTCTCTAACCGTTAATAAATATAAAGGATATGAAGTCTTAGATGTAAATAAAGCCGACCTTAAGTTAAAAAAAGAAAATGATCAAAATAAATCCGACAGTTTAGATAAACAGAAAATGGAATATGAAATATTATGTAGATGGCTACATAATAAATTTTCGCATAAAGTACATGAAGTACGAATTTCAGATCGTTTGATAAATTCACCTGCTTTATTAGTTCAAGGTGAAATGGGTATGTCACCTTCTATGCAAAAATATATGAAACAACAAGCCACCGCTCAAGGCATATCAGAAAATGAAATGTTTGGAGGCCAATCCGCAAATCAACCAGTATTAGAAATTAATCCTAACCATTTTATTATAAAACAATTAAATCATTTAATACAAATTGATAAAATGAATTTACAAAATTCAGAAATTGCTGAACAAATATTTGATGTTGCATCAATGCAGGGAGGATATACTATAGATGATACCGGTCTCTTTGCCAAAAGAGTTATAGGCATGATGGAAAAAAATGCTGAACAATATTTAATGAATGTACAAAGTAATATATCAAACAATACATTAAATAATAATACATCTGGTTCGGAAATGCCACAAAACAATTCTCCAAATGAATTACAAAGTGAAATGAAATCAACAAATGGAATTGATGATAATAGTAATATAAGCGAAAATAAAATTAATGAAAGCAGTTCCAATCAAAATAACATAGGCGAAAATAGCATTGCTGAAGAAAATAATATAAAGAACATAGCTGAGAGTGATGTGAATAAAATAAATTTAGGTGAAAATGATGTGAGCCAAAATACTATGCATAAACAGGATTCCGGTTTATTTAATTTAGATCCAAGTATTTTAAATAGTAATATGCTCAGTGGTTCTGATAAAACACTATTATAGTACAAAATGATTAAATGAAGTTATATGTATATATTATATATATATATATATATATATATATATATAAATGGATATATGTATGGATATATGTATAGAGATATATATTAAAATAAAATAATAATTCATTAATAATTATACTATTTTATAAGAATTAATTATTATTTCAAAATAAATGAATAAAGACAGGAAATCCTTATTATTATATTATATTGTTATTATTTTATATTATTTTTATATATTATTTTTTTAAATTAAAAAGTTTAAATATTTGTCTAATTGTTTTAAGGATACATCCTTATATATTTTTACCCTCATTTTTTTTTTTTTTAATTTTTAAGTTTATATATATATATATATATATATATATATATATATATATATTTATATGTATGTGTAATTTATTTATTTATTTATTTATTATTATATATATATATATATATTTTTTTTTTTTTTTTTTAATATTTGCAATATCAACCCTTCTATTTTAATCATACATTAATATATAAATATATATGCTATATTTATTAAAATAGAAAATAAACCTTCTACTTGTTTATATCTTTTAAGTATATCAAAATAATGATTTAATTTTATTATAATATTATCAATTTTGTTCTTTTTCCTTCATTTTTTTTTTTTTTTTTTTTTGAATATCTATAAACGCTTTTTGATCAAACATTATGAACACCCAACCTTATTTTACCTTATTATGAAGATCTATATTATAATAAAATATAAGGAAGAATGTCAACATAAAACATGAAAGAGCTTATTGATAAAGTGAACTTTCAAAATTTGGAAGAGAATTATAATGCTAAGAAAATATATGTAACTAAGAAAATACCTTTTAATGTTATACTGTAATGAATAATGTTTATTTTAAAAAAATAGATGGAATATTATTTTATATATTTATATTTTGATACTTATAAAAAGGGTGATGGAATTTAATTTTATTTGTACTTAGGAATAAACAAAAACAGGAACAAGATAAAAAAGAAGACAATAAATTATTTAAAGCTGTTAAAACATATTATTTTACGAAGTTAAAAAGAAAAACATTTTTTTTCTTATTAAATGAATATTATAAATCACAAAGTATACTGTATTTTTTTAAATTAAGAGATATAGATCGAAAGAGAAAATGGGTTTTCTATTCCTTTTTGTAAAATTTAAAAAAATTCAATTATTTATATTTCAATACATTCAAACATTGATATATATATATATATATATATATATATATATATATATATATATATATATATGTATGTATGTATATTTTTTTTTCTTTCTTTTTTATTATAATCAATTGTGATAACAGAAAAAATAAATTGCAGGGAAAAATCAAAAGATGTGTTATGAACTCTTTAAATAATTTTACTGATGCAGCGACAAGATTTTATATAAAATTAAAATGTTTTAATATTCTTAAAAAGAACTTTTTGAATACCAAAAGGATATATTTAAGAGTAATATTTATAATCATATTTTTTATATTTGAATAATTTTATATATATATATATATGTTATATTTAGAATATGTGCTAATATATGTTCTTCTTTCTTTTTTGGTAAGATAAAAAAGAAGAGAATAAACATTATTATTATTAACATATTTTATAAATGGCTTGACTTATCTGTAATGCATTTACATAAGAAATATGAAAAGGCAAAAGATTATTATATTTTAAGAAAAAAGAGCAGGATTTTTAATTTATGGAAAAGAATAATAAATGACAACAAATTTTTTAAAAAAATTGATATAGTTTTTTTAAAATTGGAAGAAATTGCAAACTCCTGGGAACAAAAATAATTTATTTATTAATATTTTGTTTTTTAAAAATATATAAAAAATATTGTTACAAAAAAAAAAAAAAAAATTTCTTTTATTGTCCTGTCAAATAATACATCCATACAATATCATCTTCGGATTTAATAAAAAGTTTTCCTATTATAAAATAAGAAACATATATATATATATATATATATATATATATATATATATATATATATATATATGTATATTTATTTATACATGTATGTAGTTTTTTTTTTTTTTCTTATTGTTTACCTGATGTTGCATTGGTTGTTTGGCATTTTATAGGTATTTGAACAGTTTCTCGTCCTTCAATTTTTATATTTTCAATTGAAACAGAGAAATAGTCATCCGTCTAAAAATGAAAAAAGAAATAATATAAATTTCTTTTTATTATATTGATGTCTTACTAAATATTATACAAATTTTACCTTAATAAAAAATTCTTTTATATGAAGAAATGGATTTGTAAATGTTAAAAATGTCGTTTTTTGTGATGAACAAAATATGGGTCCTTTCGGTTTCGGTGATACACTTTTTCCCATTATTAACCCCTATTAAAATTACAACATATATATATATATATATATATATATATATATATATATTCATATTTATATGTTTGCATAATAATTATCATATAACTTTCTCTTCATACCTTATACACGATTCCCTCTTTAGATATCAATTTTATGATAGCCTTATTTATTTTAATATCTGAAGGATTATATTTAATAGTTAGATTAATTTTGTCAGTTACATTATTTAACATTCCGTTTTTTAAAAAATAACTCGTGTCTATAGGTTTAACACTTATTTTGTCAATACATTGAAATATTTGCTTAGCATTTTTATTGTTTTCATCAAAATCTTCTATCATAACATCATAATTTATTTTTTCGTTACAGACATTCGTAAAAGAAACTTCATTCATTTGTATTGATCCTAAATCTGTATTAAAATAAAAGTTTTCTTCAAAATCATACATATTAATATTTAAAATAAATTTAAAACTATAAGATCCTAAAATTTTGTTGGTAAAGGAAATTATAACATGTTTCTCTTCTTCTTCCTTGACTATACAAAAATATATATTTATAATATTATTTTTTCTTTTCTCCAATATTATTGGCTTTTGAACAAATATATAATTATAATCAAACAAAGGTTCCATTTCTACATTTTCATCAAGAGGATTATAAATAACTATATGTTCATTAATTATGTCTTTCTTTGATCTGTGTATATTTTTTATTGATAAAATTTCACTTCTGG
This sequence comes from Plasmodium falciparum 3D7, assembly GCF_000002765.6. Classification (NCBI taxonomy): domain Eukaryota; phylum Apicomplexa; class Aconoidasida; order Haemosporida; family Plasmodiidae; genus Plasmodium; species Plasmodium falciparum. Next base: position 1,803,166 of record NC_037283.1, read on the forward strand.
AAATTTCAAACTGTAGTAATATTTTATATACATCTTCGTATTTTTTATTGGAAAGTATTAGCATGACATAAAACACTCCATCTTTTAAGGATAAAACTTTAAATGCAATATTTTTTTCTTCTTTATTACACAAATCGATTTGATTGAGAATCTGATAAGAACATGAAAGGTGTAACAGGAAGAATGTGTGTAAGAATAATAAAATATAATAAATATATTTATATATATATATATATATATATATATATATATATATATATATATATATATATTTATATATATTTCTTTTATATTTTTCGCTTACGTAAAAATAAAAATAATTGATATTCGAAGGATTGCCCTCCTTATCACAAGTTTGGTAGGAGATAGTCAAATTTTGATTTTCATTTAACCAATTTTTTATTCTTATAGACGTATTATTCAAATGCTTTGAATTAAAATTATAAATAACATTTTTTTCATATACTACATTATTGGAATAACCTAATAATGTATAATTTTTAGCTGTTTCATTTGGATAGTATATTATCAATTTAGATATATGATGAATATTAGAACAATATTTAACATATTTTTCACATAAATTGTTATGATAATTTTTACTATTTTTTTTATTTTTTTCAATAAAAAGTGGATTATAAACAATCTGAAAAGATCCATAATCATTTGGTTTTATTATCTCTTCACATTTTTCTATAGAGAAAAAGTTTTGTTCATTATATAAAAATTTGTATTTTATTTTAAAATTTGATGATGTTTCATTATATATTTCAATAATTTTACATATTTCTTTTCTGATATCTGTAATAAATGTAATTATAGTTTCATTTTTTAAGACAAATAATTTGATATTTTTTTCTTCATTCGAAACATTATCTTTTTGTTCGATATTTTTATTTTTTTTAGTCAATTGTTGTTCTCCTTTTACAATTTGTTCTTTTTTATTATTATTATTATTATCTTCACCATCATCATAATTATTATATTTTCCATGATCATTATTTTCGCTATTTAATTTTGCAAAATTTTTATAACTACTTTTAGTATATTTGATTGAATTACTGGGAACAGCAACAAATAATTTAAGTGCTAATTTACTATTTATTTTATTAAATTTAGGATACAATTGTATATAAACATCATTTATATATATATCTTTATTAATATAATCGGTATCTATATAAATATATATATTTACTAAATTAAATGAGAATATAATTCCTTTTTTTGGATATAAAAATAAATATTTTTCATATTTTTGAGGATAAATTATTTGAAATTGAGCATTCATGTCTCCTGTATTATGTAATTGTATTTTTTTTCCCCTCACACCATTCTTATTACTTAAATGTTTGAAATATTGTTCTCTTATATGATTAATTTCAGAAATACTATTATTATCATTAATAATATGTTCTTCATGTAATTTGTCTATTTTATTGAATGTTAATAAATTATCCTTTATTATAACTTTATAAGATATACTATTTATGTTAATATGTGTTAAATAATAAGCGATACATTTACCCTTATAATAAATATTTAAATATAAAGGGATTTGTAATTTTATATATTTTTTTGGAGCAAATTTTATTTCATATGTTTTTTTTTCTTTCTTTTTTAAAATGTGACTTGTATTATTATCAAAATTGATAAATGATAGATAGTATTTACATAAATTTTTATAATTTAATATATTGAAAGAAATATCTTCCATATTTTTATTATGAAGAACTAATTTATTTATTACTTCTTTATCTACATGGATGTCTTTAAAATTTATTTCGTTCAAATTATTACATGAAAATGGTAACTTAAAATGGCTAGCTGAACCTTTCAAATAAATATAAACAATTTTTTGTGAATCATTATTTATTTTAAATGGAATTTTAAAATTATATTCTTTTTCTTCATTGGGAGTAAATGAAATAAGAAGAAATGTTTTACTTTTTCCTTTTATATGTAATTTTTTACCATCGTTGTTAATTTTTAAACAGGATTCATTTATTTCATATTCTATATCACAATCTTCGTCATTATTATTATGTATGAATAGTTTTGTTTCTACTGTGTTAATATTATAATTTATATTGTTTATATCAAAACTGTTCGTATGTTTATTATTGGTATCATTATAATTTGTTCTATTAATTTGTTTTGTGGCAACATTTTCATCTTTGTTTACATATGTTTTAATATTATTTTTTTTTTTTTCGTCATGTTGAATATTTAGTAAATTATTTATATTACCATCCTTGTCATTTCTTTCTTTATTTTGTTTTTTGTTACATTGCTTGTTTTTTTCCAGGACTTTATTATCTATATTATTTTTCTTATTATGATTATTATTGTTATTATTATTATTATTATTATCATAGTTATCCTTGTTAATATTCTTAACATCTAAATTATCCTTATTTATATTTTCCTGTTCACCACAAATGTTTTCACTTTTATATTTTTCATTTTTTTCATTTTTTTCATTTTTTTCATTTTTTTCATTTTTTTCATTTTTTTTCTTGACTTTATGTTTCTTTTCCTTTTTTTGCCTTTTCTTTTTCTTTTCTTCTTTATCACATTTCTGTTCACTTTCTTTTTCTCTACCCTTTTGAACACGCTTTTCTTCTATTTTCAAGTCCATTTCTTTTTTCTTTTTCATTTTTTTCTCGTTGAGCTCATTTATTTTATATGTAGATATTAATGAAGAGAGAGATGTATCAGATGACGAAAAACTGTCCCGATAATTTTCCTCCATACATATGACTTTTGTATTTTCATTTTTATCTACATTTGGAAATAAGATAAGATTACCAAAATCATAATTATAAAAAGAGAAATGTATTAATACATTTGTTGACATAGCTGTAATTTTTAGGTTTATTAAATAATAATCATTTATATTAATAGTTAGATGATTTTCATATATATGGTGTATTAAAGAGGTATATTCTATATTAATATAGAAAAATGAATTTTTCTTTATAATATTATTACTACATGTTATAGAAATTTCATCATCCTTTTTTTGTAAATAATATTTATAAGATAAATCAAAGTAACATAGATTTTCTAATACAAATTTAGCCATTTTTTTTTTACCTATAATAGTTTCTTTAAAATTTATCACTTCATATATATGTATCATATCATATTTATTTTTTTTCTTTTTAATAGATAATGAATTATCTAAATTGAGTGTGATGTGCTCTTTATCATAATTTTCTATGTAACATTTTATATTAAGTTTATTAACCTGCATTTTAAAATTTATTTTTAATGGTTCTTCCTTTGAATCTATTTTACACAAAAGACTAAAATTATAAAATTGTTCCATATGAGGTTTGAAAAATAATTTTATTTTTTTAATTCCACCTTTTCCTATAATATGTTGAATTTCTTTTTTAAGCATGGTATTATTTGTCTTCCATATATTTTTTAAATAATAATTTAAAAGAAAGAATTTATTCATAATGTTGTTATCATATTCATATTCATATTCATATTCATATTCATATTCATATTCATATTCATCAGATGATATATTATCTATATATGATTCATTCGTTTCAGATGAATAAGAATTATTATCATCGTCATAATAATAATTATTCTCTTTTCTTGTATTATCGTTTCTATAATTTAACATATGATTCGTAGGAAAATATATATCTGTATTATCATCATATCCTTGTCTTGATACATTATTTTTATTATTTCTAATTTTATTACAATGTGACGACTCACTATAAGACATATTTGACAAAGTACAAAATGATGAATTTGAACTATTGTTTCTGGAATTACTTTTATCATGTATATGAGCAAATGAATATTTTTCTGCCCCCTTCTGTTTTACGTTAACCTTATTTCCCTTCATTTTTTCAAGAAGTTTCATTTTATTATTATCATCGAATGTCATATTATCATTATATGAATTATGAGATATAGAATCTCCTTCATCCTGTGAAGATAACCATAAAAGAGATCTTAAATTATTTGTCTTCCTATTTTTATTATCAAAATCGTTGACAGCTTCCTCATGTTTATTTAACTTATTTATATAATTATTTATATACTTATTTTTTCTATAACACGATTTTACAAGCCCTTCAGATGGAATAATTTTGATGGTTTCCTTTTTGCTATTAAATGAATTATATGAGTTTTTATCAAATTCAAAATGAATGTCGATAAAATCAAAATTTATTAAATAAAAAATAAAACAATAGCTTTTCCCAACTATTAAATTATTTGAATGTATAAACGATGTATTAAAAAATATGATTGGTTCTATTACCCTTAAATCCAATGTAACATTTTCTTCTTTTTCATTGTTTATAAATAAATTGTAATTTTGTCTATATGGTATTGAATTAAAGGTTTGAAAAAGAAATTTAGCAAAATATAAATTATTTTCACTAATATTACCTTTATTATTTACACATTCGATAGAATTATTTGTACTATTATTTTTTATAAATTTATTTTTATCATTATTTGTTATATTAGGGTATTTAATCATAGATGAATTCTCATTTTCTTTGTATTTTTCAAAACAATATTCTATATGTTTATTTGACATATTTATCATATATATTTTATAATAATTTTTGCTTAATATACCTCTACTAATTACTAAAATATGGTGTTTGTTTTTATATAAATTATCCAATTTATTATTTTCCTTTTTATCAATCACTTGTTTTGAATATTTAAATTTTGACAATAAGAAGAAATCATTTATATTTTTTTTTTCTTTATCATAATTATCAAAGGTCATTTTTATGGGTATTTTAATATCTTCATAATATTTAATTTTTATATGTAGGATAGATTCTAATTTTTGTTTATATATATTATGAAAACAATAAATATATATATATTTATTACTTTTTGCATTGATTGTTATATATTTTGTAATTGTATTATTATCCATTTCGGTATTTTTCTTTGTTGATTGTTCCTTATGTAGTGTGTCATTATAAATATTTCCTATATCACTTTTATTCATATTATTTAAATCAGATATGTTCAAATCATATTTGGTTAAATAAAATTCATCAATGGATTCTCTATTTTCCTTAACACAATTATCTTCTACTATATTAGTTTTAATTAAATTATCCATTAAACTATTTTTTTTTTCATGATCATTTCGATAAGAAGATGAAAATGATTTATTGTCTACCTGTTGTGTATTATATGTAAATGTATTTGTAACTTTATTTGTTATTATTGTAAGCATATGTTTTTCTTTAAATGGTTCAAATGAATAAGTAGATAATATATCATCCATGTAATTATTAGGAGTAATAGATAATTCTGCAAATAATTTTACATTTGATGTATTTTCCAAAGTAAACTTATATTTAGAATAATTAAATAATGGTATATTTTTAAAATGAATTTTTTTTTGTTTATATGAAACTTTTATTTCTTCAGATCTTAAACTTATATATAAATCATCTTCATCATATTTTAAATTATCATTATTTAGTTTAATATTTTTTTTATTTATAGATATTTCATGTTGAGAAAATTTACATAAAATTGGACGGTCCATAAAATTAACTAACTCCTTTACATCGATGGTGAAATAGAAGTATAAAGAGCTACTTGATGGTATAGAACCATTAATAGGTTTTATATCTATAATATTTTTAATTTTTTTATCTACTTCAATATGAAAAAATAAGGTATGGTTATTTTCATTTATATATAATAATTTATAAGTATGTTTAAAGTTTAAAGGGACAATATCAAAATTTATATGATTTTTAAATATATAAAAGTTATTATTATATATTTTTTTAATATGATGTTTTAAATGTTTTAAATTCCAATAGTTTTTACGTTCAATAATATTTCCTATAAATTTTAAATTATAACATTCATAATTATTATTTAAAATTTTAATTTGTATATTACCTAAAGTTTTTTTCTCATTTTTATTATATATATTATTATTATTTTGAACATTTTTATCTTTCTTTTTTTTTTTCTTATATTTTTCATCATTTGATAAATCGTTGGTCTTTTCTATTTGGTTAATATAATTATTAGAAGAATTATCATCCAAATTTTTTTTTTCATTATCATTATTATTTTTATAATCCTCTTTGTTTTTATTTATATTATTGGTTTTATTTTTTCCATTCACATTTGTAATGTCTATATCATTTTTATATTTATTTTCCTTTTTATTTAAATTATCCAAATAACTTATATCTGGATTTTTCTCTGAGACATGTATTTGCTCTGGATTTGTTTCATTTTGACTTTCATTAGATTCTATATATTTTAATTTATTCTTGTTAAGTTTAATTTTAAAATATGCTACTTCATTTTCTCTTAACAAATTATTTATATTACCTATGAAACATAAATAACCAATAGAATACATATTATTTGTACGGTCCCAACATCTGTGGTTATATATTATATCTTTAACATTTTCATAATTGAAATATGTAATGTTATTTTTTTTTTTTATTTTCATATTATATATATTGAATAAAATAGTATCATTATTTGTAATATTATTATATAGTTCTTTCTTTTCTTCTACTCTTGGATAGCCTATATTATTATTAAAAGATTCATTAGCTATATTTTTTTCATTTGGATATATATTTTGATATACATCAGATGTTAATATATTTTTTTTCTTAATTTCTGATTGTAATAATTTTTTATTTTGTTGTGTAAATATATTTTCATCTTCTTTTTGACGTCTATATAAATTGTTATGTGGAATTGATACATTTTCTTTTTTATCTAGTATAATATTATTTTCTTCGTTTTGATTTATATATGGTAAATTACGAATGAACTCATTTTTGATATTATCATGATTATTTTCATTTCTATGAAAAATAACTTTTACCATAACAGGATATTTGAACGAATTCATTAATTGTATTTTAAAAGATAGAACACTGTTAATATGTATATTTCCTATATCTATAACTTTGTCATGTACATTATTCGTTAGTTTTAATAAGTACGATGGTATAATTAATTGCGCAGATGGTAAAAAGAATTCAATATTTATATAAAATGAATAGCATAATATATGTTCTGGTTTCATCATATAAATATTGAAAAGAAATTTTTTACAAGCTATTTGAGTTGAATGAAAACAAATATCTATAAATTTATGTTGATATGGATATATGATAATATGATCAGACGCACAGGTTTTTATATTATTTTTATTACTAAATTGTTCATTTATATTATTAGAAAGGTTATCATTTTTTATATAACTACAGTTCCAATTGTATTTCTCTTCATTATAATTTTGAATTTTTAAATTATATTTTATATCCGAATTTGGTGAAATATTCGTTTCGTTTTTTTTATTTTTTTCTGCTTCTTTGTTTTTCTTACTCTTATTAGTTAAAGAAGAAAAATCGATTTCTTTCATTTCGATTTTTATATTAGTATTAACATCTGTAAGGTTAGAAATTTTTATTCTTTCATTTATATATTCATTGACATAACCATATTTATAATATAATGTATTTTCCTCCACATTATAATAGCTATTCTTTGTTAAAAAATAATGAACAAAATGATTGTAATTATTCAAATTATTTAGTATAAACATTTCTTCAAATAAATTTTTTATATCACATGATATTTTTGGTCTAACTGAACAAGCAAACAGTTTAATAATTTCATTGTATTTATCTGTATCATTAATTGTATCTTTCATATGTTTTTTATATTCTTTATTATATGTAGCATTATTTGTTATATTAGTGTTTATGTTGTTGTGTCCAATACTAGATATTAAATTTTCAACTTGTACTATGTATATATATTTATAATAATTTTCTTCTTCTGAATAAAATACGACCGTTATAACTTGTTCTTCTTTTGATTTTATCAATCCACTCATAGGATTAATTTTAAAAGGATTTTTATTTGCTTCATTATCATTTTTTATTATTTTATTGAAATTTTTATTATTTTCTTTATTATGATATACAAAATTTTCATTTTGATATTTGTTATTCTTTATTTTACCCTTTAACAATTTAATATCATATTTAAAATCGAAATACCCATCATTAATAATTTTAAAAATTTTCGTTTCTTCCTTTTTTATTTCAACCGAATCATAGTTAATTACATGGGGAACAATCTTGAGATAATTATAATCAAAAGAGACACTTAGGATATATTTATATGATTGAATATAATTATTTTCTATACTATCACAAATATGTATAAATAAATCTATATTTTGAAATTTTATTTTTTTATATGATTTAATTTTTAACTTGATTTCTTTTTCTTCATTCATATTTATAATATTATATATATCGTTTATAGTTATATATTGTAAGAATGTTTCATCGTTTATTTCCACAAAATAATGTATTCCCACTTTTCCTGTATTTTTTATTTTAAATAAGCAAATTTTAGCTTCATTCACCGGTACATATTTCATTTGTATAACATTTTCAATAACATTATTTAATAGTAATTCCTTTGAAGGATACCATTTATCTTTTTTTCTATTTTTCAATATAGTTACATATTCTTTTAAAAAATTATTTTCTTTCATTTTTATATCATCCTCAATAAGTGTATGATTATGATCATATAATATTTTCTCATCTATGATTTCGAAATTTACTTGTATAAAAGATATACATATGTCTGCTTCTATATTACATATAGCAGTACATAAATTATTAACATTCACTTTATCATTTTTATTTACTTTCGCTTCTGAATAATATATTTTAATTTCCTTTTTTATTATTTTAACAGTATTAGTATTTAAGCCAATTGTTATTATTTTTTTCCTTTCATTTTTATTTAATGTACCCCTTGTAGGATTAATATAAAAGGAGTTATCTTTTATACTATTAGAGTCAATATACCATATAATATCACAATAACTTCTATTCTTAATTTCGATATTTTTTTTCTGAACCGAATTTAATAAGACTTTATGAAAATTTATATATTCTGGTTCTATTTTTAAATAACATTGTATACCTTCTCCTTTTATAACAAACGAAAACATATCATATATATAATAGTTAATTATTTTATTAGACAAGATATTATTAATATTATTACAAAATATATTATCATTTGAAAGTACATTATTATTAGGACTTTTATCAATGTTTTTATTTAATTCCTTTTTCCCTTTTATATATAATTGCTTATTATTTGTATATTCCATACTTTCATTTGGTTCATCTTTTATAGAATAATTATATAAGAATAGCCTTTCTTCGTATGACTGGACATTTTTTGGTAAAAATAAAAGAATTATTTTTTTACATTTTTTAGATAACAGAAAGAATTTACTAGGATATACATAAAAATCATTAAAAGATAGAAAAAGTTCGGATTCATTCATTTCATTTAATGAAAGGATATCTTTATTACCTTGATTTAATTTGGATTCAAATGAAAGTTCAACAAAACAATCAAAATGAGAATAATTAAAGAAATTTATTATTTGAATATGTTTATATAAATTTTTTAAGATATCCTTATTTCTTATGATATCAATATTATTGACTTGATTTTTATTACCCTTTTCAATAGTATCTATATTTGGTACAACATTTTTTGTCTTTAATTTGGATAATATTTTTAGTTTAGGTGTATATATACCTTCAAAATGTCTTATGAACTTTATAATATTTTCTTCAAATTCTTCTTTTAATTCTATTTGAATTATGTCTTTAAATAAGTGTATGTTTTTCCCAATTAGAACTCTATCAAAATGATATGATTTATTTGATAAAACGAAAGAATTATTTTTAGGAAATATAGAAACATTATTATTAAATAAGAAATAAGGATTTGTATATATTCTAGGTTTGTCAATAATAATATGGATATTTATAAAAAATGTATTCCCTAAAATATCTATTAAACATATTTTTTTCTTTATATTTATTATTTTACATGTATTAATTTTTAAATATATTTCTTCAATGCTATTCTTTTCTAACATTAAATGTGTAATATTTTTATATCTTATATTATCCTTAAGATCATAAGAAGTATCAATTTGTTGAAATTCAATTATATTTTCCTGACTATTATAACATTTTTTATTAATATTAATATGATTATCATTATTATCATTATCATTATTATTGCTATTATTATCATTATTATTATTATTATTATTATTATTATCATTATTGGGGTCATACATTTTATTATTGTTATTAATATTAGCATTATTATAAAACATATAATCATACTCACATTTTATATCATATTTCCGTTTTTCGAGAAATTCATGATTATATTCATCTAAATGTTCTTTTTCATTTCTACATATATTTTTTTCATCTATATTAGAATATTCTTTAATGTTTTCCGTAGAATATTTGTTTATATGAGTATTCGTATTTTTATCATATGAATTATATAAATTTTTCTTATAATTCCCTTTTGATTTACCTGATATTTTTTCTTCTTTTAAAATCATTTTTTCTTTCTGATTTTCTGTTTGTTGATCACTTTTAATATATTCATTTCCTTTATCTCCTCGATATTTATCAACTCTTTTGTCATTACTTTTTTCATTACTTTTTTCATTACTTTTTTCATTAATTTTTTCATTACTTTTGTCATTAATTTTTTCATTACTTTTTTCATTACTTTTTTCATTACTTTTTTCATTACCTTTTTCATTAAGTTTGTCATTCGTGTTGCCTTCCTTTTCATTATATGTTTTTATCGTTCCTTCTAGGTCTATTTCTTCCGTTTCTTCCCTTTTATCATATTTCATTTTATCCTTTTTTTTTCTTTTTCTTTTTTTCTCATCAATATTTTCGTTCATATAATTGTTTTCCTCTTTTTGCTCCTTTTCTTTATATTCTTTTACAATATCTTTGTCACTTTTTTTATGATTATCATTTTTTTTATGCTTGTCCTTTTTTATATTATCCTTTTCCATCTTTTTCTTATCTTTTTCTTCTTCATATTTATTTTCTGTATAGTTTTCCTCCTTCCTATTTTTCTTCTCAATTTTTTTATTTTTCTCTTTTTCCTTGTTCCTTTCCTTCTTGTTTTCTTTCTCTTTCTCTTTCTCTTTCTCTTTCTCCTTCTCCTTCTCCTTTTTCTTCTCCTTGTTCCTTTCCTTCTTGTTTTCTTTCTCTTTCTCTTTCTCTTTCTCCTTCTCCTTTTTCTTCTCCTTGTTCCTTTCCTTCTTGTTTTCTTTCTCTTTCTCTTTCTCTTTCTCCTTCTCCTTCTCCTTTTTCTTCTCCTTGTTCATTTCTTTTTCTTCATTTTCTTGATTCCTTTTTTTCCCCTTTTCTTTTTTTTTGTTATTTTTCTCCTTTTTTTTATCTTTATAGAACTTTTCTTCTTTCTCTTCATTTATCTGCATGTCATTATTTATATCACCATTTTTATGTATCCCCCAAACGTCCTTTCTTTTTTCTTCTTCTATTTTTTCACATTCATATTCTTCGTCTTCCTCACTGTAAAAATAGAAATTGTCTTCATATTCCTCTAAATTATTTTTCCCTTTCACAAAATGTTTCATATCAAACGAATCGAATATCCTTTGTAATGGTATATCAAAAAAGTATGCAGACGTTTTAATATCTTTATATTTTTCCTGTGAACACTTAAGTATTTTATTTGCTATATTTTTTTTTCCAAAATCTATATCATTGTTTATAAAAAAATAACAAAAGTTTATTTGAACAGAATTTTTTTGCATATATTTCATTAATTCATCATTTGTGTAAATTACAGTTAATGTATTTATATTTTCATTATCTACATATTCTTGTGATTCCTCTTTTTTTTTATTCACATTAACATTCCCATTTTTAACTATCATATTATTTTTATCATTGATAATATTTAAATTCCTTTTTGGATCATTAGAAATATTTTCATTAAAAATATGAACATTTTCTTCTTTTAAATATGTTGTATGATCATTATATGATTTTGTTTGATTTAATTGTTTGAGCATATTATTTGATACATTTATTCTATCATTAATGTGATTATTATGGTTACTATATAATATGTTGTTCATATTATTTATATCACCATATATATCTTTGTTTTCAATTATTTCATCTTTTAGCTTATCAACATAATTCTCACTAAGTTGAAGATTTATTTGTTTTATAAAATAATATTTGTTCTGATCCGTTTTTATTGTTTTTGTATCAAACATATTATGATGAGTTTCATCAATGAATAAAGTATCATTTTCATTTTCATTTTCTTTATTGTTCATGTTTGGCATATGATTCATATTATTTGATTGCTCATGAAAAATGGAGATATTTACATTATCTCTCTTTGTATATTCATTCCATAACTTTTGTAATGTCTCTTTGATTTCCTTATAAAATGATACATGATCAATATAATTGTTTGTTTTTATTAAATCATTTATTTTATTAATTTTTTTATTATATTTAATAATTTGACTATCAATTTTATCCTTTCTCATTAAACACTCTAAGCATAATTCATTTATATATTTATTGTTCAAATGAATGTTTATATCTTTTTTTTTTATGACAATTTCGTAATATAATTGTTCTACAGGACTATATTTATGAATACTATTATTTTGTATATCCATATTATTTATTGAAACATGTTCATCATTTTCTTCATAACATATGGTATCTGCAACATTTGTACAATTATTATTACTATTATTATTATTAGTATAATTATTATTATTATTATTATCCAACATGTTTTTGCATTCTTCCGTATTAATTTCCTTGTATATCTCTGAAATTTTTTTTTTTTCTTCTTTGTATTCATTTACATTATGACAATCTGTGTCTAAATTAGATAAAGATTCATTTTTTTTATCATACACACTTTTATCTTCCACATCTCTACTACCTTTATCCTTTTCAATAATAAGAAGACCTTTATTTAGATCTATTGATTCTATGATTTTTTCAATCTTTTCTTTTTCATTTAATTTACTTTTTATTTTTTCTTGAAACTGTTTGATTAATTTTTCATAAAAGAGTTTAATTCTTTGTACCTCAAATGATTCGCTCTTTTTCTTCATTTCTTTTTCATCTTTATATACAACATCCTTTACTGCTTTCGTCTTCATTTCAGATGCTTCCTTTAAAACATGGTCTCCAGTTAAATTAATATTAATATACTCCTCATAATTTTCGATTGGATTCAGATGTATGATAAAAATATTTTGATCAATATGTATATTTAGAAATATATTAAAAAACATTTCTGAATTTATATATTCGTTTTTTTTAAAAAAAAAAACAACACCATTTATATAGTTAGGAGATAATAACAATTTTTTCAGAATAATTTCTAATAAATGTACCATATTATTTTTTTTCTTGATAACATTATCATTTTTATTCTTTTTCTTTTCCGATAGAATTGTTTCGTTTAAAAAGCTTTTGATATTATTCATGAATTCATCATCATTTAATAGAGCAAAATGGAAAAAATGTTTTAGATATTCATATTTGTATTTTAAATTATATTTGTAAAAAAATGTTTTCTCATCTGATAAAAAAGAATCAACTTCATAATGCTTTTTTTTTTTTTTTTTCATTGTATCATTTTCATATTTATTTTCTTTTTTATTAATATAAGTTATATGTTTATTATTATCTATTTTTGATTTAACATTTTTTATATGAAATTTTTTCTTAATTTTATTTTTATATATATTTATAAACTTTTTTTTCTTTTCCATAAAATTATTATTCTTATTTATGGAGACACAAGATGTGTCATTTATATTGTCTATATTTTTCATATCATCACTAGTATCTTTTATATTACATGTGTCTTTTTCATTGTATATATGTGTAGGAACATTTTTAGATATATTATTTATAGTAATATTTGTATTTAATTCTAGATATTCTTTTTCTTTTCTTTTATCATTCATATTTAATATATCACTGATATAATAAAATTGGTGATTTCCAAAAGTAGTTTTATTCTCATTATTTGTTTTGTTACTACTTTTCATATGTTCGTTTATATTTGACATACCTAAATTTTTTTTATTATTTTTCAGATCAATTTCATGAATTAGATAATGAATAAAATTGCTTTTTGTTTTCAATGGATAATTTTCCTTTTCATTTAATTCAACACACCAATGAAAAATTTTATCAATTGTTAAAAGGTTATTATTAAAATTAACATTTTGTTGAGAATATTGTTTATTGTTACATGCTATACTTTTATATTCTTCAATGTAATTATTAAAATGGTTACTATGTATATCACCACTATTCATATTATGATTATTATCAGTCTCTATATTATTAAAATTTATCTGAATGCCATTTTTTTCCTTAAATTCTTGATTATTTTTATATTCTGACAAATAGCTCGCAATTTTTTTATGGTCAAGATATTTTGGAGAAACAATTATATAATTGTCCTTAAATTTTTTTTTCTTAACTTTTATTATATTTAGATATTCATGAAAATAATTATATTTCGTTTGGTTCTTTTTAATAATGTCCTCTAAAATGTGAATTTTTTTTTTTAATGCATTTGTATCTTTGATGTTATTTTTACTAATAATATTTTCTTTTTTTTGTTCACATTGTTGTTGAAATGTTGCTTCATTTATATTATCCTTCTGTATATTTTTAATATTATTTGGTATGTTAAGATAATCATTTTGTCTTTTTAATTTTTTATTTTTTTTTTCATTTATATTATTTGAAATTTTGTTTTTTGTTTTATTTTCCTTTTGATTTCCATATTTTATGTCCCCATTATGTATTACATTATTTTCGTTACATTTATCTTTACATAAAATCATATTTTGATTTGTTTGACACAAGTTCCCATCATATATATCTTTATTATAAAATTGTTGATTGTGATAATACTGATTATCTATGTATTCCATTTTGTTTATATATATATCCATTAAATAATAGAGTAAATTGGTATAGAAAAAATCGTTTTCATGATTTTTTTCTATATATATATGTTTATGTATATTTAATAAATCATATATAAAACTTTGAAAATATTTATAATAAATATCTAATTTGTATATAAATAAATATTTAGAATAGTTATTAAGATTATTTATTTTAATCATTTGATAAGAATGTCCACTATTGTATAATAGTGGTTTGATTATTATATCACATGGATCTATATTCATATTATGTTTTATACTACTTAAATATATAATTATATTTTTGACAAAATTGGAATTATATATAAATATTTCTATTTGAATTTTTGCATCTGTGTAAATATTAGAAGGTTCGAAAAATATTTTCATATCTAAGAAAGAATTTTTTTTAATAATTCCTTTGTTTGGATATATAAAAAATTGTTTTTTCTTTTTTAAATGATAATATTCTAACTTTTTATTATAAAAAGTGATATTTTTTATTTTAAATTTGATATTTACATTTTTCGTATTTATTAACCTATTTACTTTACAACAACAAGTTTTTAATTCGACCCCTTCAAAACGTAGTTGTTTATAATATAGAAATATATCAGGTATTATAAAATGATATTTCAAATTGATACTATAATAATTATTATCATTTATATATATATATACTTTTTCCATATATATATATTCTATTCCACTGCTTTTTTGTATAATAATTCTAAAAATAATTGAATTATTACAATCAATTTCTTTATGTTCATGGACTAATTTGATATCATTTGTTTCTGAATTTTTCAAAATATAATTTAATGTAACAATCTTATTACTTACATTTTTTATGGTAATTGAATATTCTTTTTTTTCATTAATTATTATATTTCCTACATTTAGGCAAATATTTCTTAGTTCCATATTTCTTTCTAAAATTATTTTCTTCAGGTATTTTAAAATGAATTCATTTGTGGTATATCCATGGCAAAATAGTTTTTCAAAATGGACTACGAAATGGGGAATACAAAGATAATAAAGGAATATTATATATAAATAGTATGAATAGAAAGTCATACATGAATGAAAAATAAATATAAATATATAAATAAATATATATAAATATATATATATGTTTTATTTTTATTTTACTTAATTTTTTAAGCTTTGTGAATAGTTCCAGAATATAATTATCATCCTTGTGATTCAAAATTAAAGCTTTTAACAAATCAAGAAATATAGCACAATTTGAATTGTTTTTTAAAGTGTAATTTTTTAAAATAGGTATCAAGTGATATTTACATTTCATATTATTCTTTGAATCCTTTTCATTAGTATGTATAATACTACTTCTTATAAACATTTTTTCATTTTTTGTATTGTCTTTTTTATTCATAAGATTTATATCTTCCATTTTGTCCTTATCATCATCATTATGATCATCATTATGATCATCACTATTTTTATTATTTCTAATTATACTGTAATATATATCTAATATTTCTTGGATATACTTTCTTAATGATGAAAAAATATCTGAATACATGTTTTTCAATTTTTTAATTAGACAGCTCCTTTCCTTTTCATAATAATCATTTTGCACATTATCATATAAATGGAAATTATTTTTTAATAAATTGTTTATGTTTTTAAAGTTATTCTTTTTATTTATAGAATCATTTTTCATCTTAGAATGAAACGTTGTATCCAAATCCTGCATATTATCAACATCTTGTAATAAATAAATTTCATCTTTTATAATTGATTGATGATTATCAAATTGGTTTATGTTTAAATATAAAATATTACATGAATTCGTTGATTTCAATTTTATTTTTATTTCTTCAAAATTACAAATTTTAATTAATATATTGTCTATTATATCTATAGGGATTCCTGGAATAAAATAAAAAATGATGTCTCTACTATTGTTTGGTTCAATAAAGAAATTATTGATATTTGTATATAATAAAGATGGAAATTTTATATTATAAATAATTTCAATAAATAATTTTATTTTCCCAATATTTTGTAATGTTATAATATCTTCTCCTATTGTTTTATAATGTATATTATATTCAAGTATCTTTTTATTTATACTATATTTTATTTCTGAATAACCAGCAATTATTTTTAATGGATACATAGGTCCATTTTTTATTTGACATAATATAGTAATATTATAATAATTTTCATTAATACTATTATATGTTATTTTTATTATTTTTTTTTCATGTGGTAATAAATAACCTCTATTAGGGTTTATATCAAAAACTTCATTAAAATCTTTATACAAACTATTATCTTCAAAAAACCATTTAAAATATATTTTATAATCACATACATTCGTTATTTCGACAAATTCTTGAGCATATAAGTTTTGTAAAATATATTGAAAATCTATACAACTTTTGTTCATAATAATATTAGGGTATATAGTTTGTCCTACTAATTCATACTTTTGTCTTCTACTGTTTTCAAAATAATTTATTATCAAATTTTCTTGATATGTAGTATTTAATTTATTATTCATATAATTTATGTCAAAATATATCGGTACTTTCTTTTTCTCCTTACCCTTCAATTCTATTATATCAGATTGTACGAAAAATGGATCTTTAATAGACAAAGCAAATTTAATATTAGCATTTTTTAAATTTCGAATTTCAACCTCTTGCATTAATTGTTTTTTATCTTTTATAAGAATCATTTTTTTTTGTTGAGAATTTTTGTTATTCAAATTATATATATCATTATTTATTTTGTCGTACATATTTTCATTTATTTTGTCGTACATATTTTCATTTATTTTGTCGTTGACATTTTCATTTATTTTGTCGTTGACATTTTCATCTATTTTGTCGTTCACATTTTCATTTATTTTGTCGTTGACATTTTCATCTATTTTGTCGTTCACATTTTCATTTATTTTGTCGTTCACATTTTCATCTATTTTGTCGTTCACATTTTCATTTATTTTGTCGTTTATATATTTTTTCTTTTTATTAATATCCTTTTTATATCTTTTTTCAATTCTTCCTATTTCATCTATATCATGATAATCATTAAAATTATAAACAAAATTTTCCACTTCACTTAACTCAACCTCCGGATGAACAAATGTAGCTACGATATTTATTTTTTTATAATTATGTAATGCTTTTTTTTTGTTTTTTGCAATATCATCATATATATAAAGTATATCTTCACATTTTTCTTCCTTAATATTAAAACAATTTAAAATACACACAATATTACTTCCTCCTTTAATTGACAAATTTTTTGGTGTGATGTTAAATATTTGTACTTGTTCACTTTTTCTCTTTCTATTTTTTTCTGATTCAAATACAAAATATATATTTCTTTCGTTCATACCTTTATTAAAAATGATTAGTTCGTGGAAATATTTTTTGCTCGTGTTAACTATATCAAAATTAATGACTTCCTCATGGATAAATATTGGTGATCCTATACCCTACAAAATATATGAAAAAGTAAACCATACAAATTAGGGATATATATGAAAGGAATCAACTACAACAATATGACTATATATATATATATATATACAATATATTTATATATATTTATATATATTTATATTTATATTTATATTTGTTTACTAGTTCATTATTATGATTATTATAAATTTTATTTTTCTAATTCACCTGAGCCCTTATTGGTATATGTATGTCATCCTTTCGATGAACAGTCACAATTAATATATCATTATATGTTATTGTTTCTAAGCATTGTGCATATACATTTATAAAAATAGACTTATTTGGCTGTACGTAGAAATTATTATCAGAATATGTAAACACCGAATTTTCATTAGACAAAGTAATAAATGTACTAATAGGACTTTCATTTTTTATTTCAATAATCTTTTGTTTAACATCTAAACAGTTGCATTTTTCAAAATCGATAATGTTTGGAATTATTTTTATATATGGACAAGTACAAAAAGCTTTTATATTAAAAAATAAGAAATCATCCAAACCAGGAATTTTAATTTTTATAACAATTAATATATTTCCTATACTATTACTTTTTAAAGATATACCAATAGATTTAAAAGAATTTCTTTGTATTATTCCTTCATTCTCACAAACTTGGAAAGAACAAATATCTTTTATTTTTTCTTCTATTATGAATTCATATTTTATATCAGTTTCTTGTGATTCATTAATTATTTTTATTTTTTCTGTATATATTTGATCAATAATAATATGTTCAAGGTTTAAAAAAAGAGGTTCACACAAAACTAAAGGTTTAGAACAAATAGCATGGAATGGTAACTTAATTTTATATGTTTTAATTTCCTCTATAAAAAATTCTATATTATAAAAATATGTTTTTATATATTTAGGACAAAATTTTATAACAACTTGTTCTTTTTCATATTTTTGTAATTCACCAAATGGTTTTATAATTTGAATTTCTTCATTTAATTCATTAGAATATTTAAATGAATAATTTAAAGTTAAGTGAGAATTATTAATAATATGAAAACTTTTTTCATATAAAAAACTATGTGATACTTCATTAAAATTTATTTCATCTATATCAAATTTAAGATCTGGAAGTATACAAGTACCTAAAAGTTTTATATTTTTTTTAACATTTGTATATTTTTGATGAATTATAAATGTCTTTTCAAAAGGACCATGTCTTGTAGGTAAATATACAATAATAAGTAAATACTTAGAATTTGCAGGTATAATAAATTTTTTAGTTTCTATCTTATATTCCTTATAGTAATCATCTGAATTTTCTATGGTAATAGAGGCATCAATTGGATGATTATTGCTAAGATCAAAATGTAAGGTTTTACAAGTATTTATAAGAATTGTATCTATATCATGTATGCTGTTTGATATATATATTTCTGGTGTTATACTTTTCAAATATATAACAACCTTTTCTTCTTTTGAATATCCTTTTATAAATAAAAATAATTCAATTTTAAAAAATGATGCAAACTGCGGATTTATTAATATAGAAATAGGTGTATCCGTATCATTATATAACTTTTGATATTTCGGATATATTTTTATAATTTTATTTTTTTTAATTTGTAAATCATCCTCCTTTTTTCTACTTACGTAATTAGAATTGGAATGAAGGAATTTATTTGAATTGTTTAAACTATATGTACATAGCTCATTTTTTATTTTTTCATCATTTATATTTACCATATCTTCTGGAAACTTTTCCTCATAAAAATCACTTTGACTAGATTGATTATCACTCAAATCGTTATTATCATTATTTTCATTAACATAATATTCGTCAGTTTCATAATCATACAAATCTTCATTTCCGTATAATTCATTTTTAACGATATTTTCATCAGATAATTCTTGTTTATTAATAAAGCTTTTTTGTATTACTTTATGGTTTACATTAAAGTTTGTATTTTTTATATCTTCAGAATCATTATCCTTTAAAAGAATATACATATATACATATATATATATATATATATATATATATATATATAATAAGGATTGTATGAAATTTACTTATTGTACTGTTTATACATTGATTTTTTCTACTCACATATTTATATTCATAGACTTGGTATTTTATGACCTTGTACGACAATAAGAAGAATGATAAGTTTTTAAGGAAAATATTGATTTCTTTAGATTTGTTTATGTATATGTCATGAGCTATAATTTCTTTATCTTTTATAAAAACATCGGCTATAATACCTTTACTTTTTATTTTTGTATAAGTGCTTAATCCCTAATAAATTATAACCATATTTATAATATATATATAATAGATATATATATATATATATATATATATATATATTTATATATAATATATCTCATTGTAGTAATTACATTTTCATAATTAATTATCATATAATCTTCATAACACTTATTATGAACTGGTACAAACATTATCTTAAACTAAAAAGAAAAAAAAAAAAAAAAAAAAAACATACATACATATATATTATAATTATTATTTCAATTTTGACACAATATGGTGTTTAATATAATGTTATCATATAAATTTTCTTTTTAATAATCAATTTTACATGTTCCATTTCCCCTATTTTGAGAGAATGAATAGACGATGAAACGCTCAAATAAAAGGGAGGATTTATTATAACTTCAAATTTATTTTCATATTGACCTATATTTTTAATTGATATATTTTTCTCACTCTTCATGTATATAGGTGTATCATCTATAATTACTTCGTCTTGTACATTCAAAATTATTTGATCGTTCATACATCGAATTGGTAATAGAAAATATTTTCCCTATTAACAAGATGAAGGTGCGAATATTATACATATAAAAACTAGCATAACATATAATATATATATATATATAAGTGTGTGTATGTATACCTCTGAGTGAACTTCAAGATCATATTCATAGTTTGCATGTGATTTAGGGTAAAATTCTATCTATAAATATAAAGAACATATTTTGAATTATAGAAAATATTCTTTTAGATTAATATTTTTAACATGATATGTTACTATATATATTAAGTCTTTTATAAATATAAAAGTTTCGTCTTCAATATATATATATATATATATATATATATATATATATATATATATATATTTATATATTTTTATTTAATGTATTTTTTTATTTCTCCAACTTTAAAGTTAAATAACATCCCAGGTGCAATCTACAAATTTTTATAAAATAGATGGTATAATATATTTTTGTAGGTTATAAAAAGAGGTAATGACATTTTTTCCATTAAATTATATATATATATATATATATATATATATATATATGAAGAAAAAGGATGTACCTTCTTTTTTATATCTGATATATAAATAACTTTAAAAGTATTATCTTCATGCATTTGAATGTTGAGGCGTCTAGCAGCCGTGTCCACATTTCTAAAGATATAAGAAAGAATACACCAAAAGAGATAAAAAAAAAAAAGTCTTATATACATAATACATTAAAATATATTTCATATTAGAAATAACATTACTTTAAAGAAACAACACTTTCATATTTTTGAAAGGGAGTATAGGTAGTAAATATTACTATTTTTGGATTGCATTGAAAATAAGTGCATCTAATATCAGCACTTAATTTATTTTGTTTTATAATATCATCATATTTTTTTGTAATAAATTCTTTTAGAACTTTTTCTTTATTTCGAATAAACTCTGAAGGATTCAAAATATAAAACGGTTCCCCATTTTTTACATTTTCCAAATGAGTTTCATTATTATTATTATCTTCCATTTTTAAATATATAAATTAATAAATAAATTAATAAATAAATAAATAAATATATATATATATATATACGTATATATTATGAATAAAAAGAAAATAAAAAAAGAATAAAGAAAAAAGAATTTATTCATTTCATTTTTTCTCAACGCATCTTATTACACTTTAAATACAATTCATATTTTATAGGAAAAAAAAAAAAAAAAAGGGGAAATTGGAAAAATGTGTAAATTATAATAAATACACACAAATTATAATTCTATATTACTATAATAACAATATATGTACAATATTCTAGAAAGAATAAATATGTGAAAATAAGAATAGGAAGGATGAATAATAAAAAGAAAAGAAAGAAGAAAAAAAAAAAAAAAAAAAATGAATATTGCATTTTTCGATATATTTATTCATATGCAATGTGGCATGATATGAACTTTTTCTAATATTATATAATTTTAGTAAATATTTGATTTTTATATGTTATATATATATATATATATATTTCTACTACATAAATAAAATATCTCTGTTTTGTATATAATTATAGTTTTACATTAACATATTTTAAAATAATTAATTTTTTTTTTCTATTTGAAAGTATTTCTAATATTTTTGCACACTAAACAATAAATTTCCTTTTTTTTTTTTTTTTATCTCTATCTTTCATTTGCTGTATACATATACATATATATATAAATATATTTATATATATTTATATTTATTTTGTGTTAAATATATATGTCCAATTACTATGAAAAGGATTTTTAGAAAAGAATAATATAAAATAATATACATAAGAAAATAACAAAATGAATGAAAAACCTTATATACCAATAATTGAAAAATTAAATAATGAAAAGAATCCTAATTTTTATATTTGTGGAAATGGATATATAGCTCCATTAGACATCAAGAATTTAAAGAAAATTTCCAACACAGAGAAGAAAAACTTACAGCGAGTTTTTAGTATGATGGATAAAGATAATACTGGGAAAATATCTGTTTGTAACCTTCATGATATTCTACATAGATATAATTACAAAATTTCAAAGGTTATTATTTTTATGTTAATCTTAATAATATTTTACCTAAATAGTATATATTTTAATGGGGAATATATATATACATAAATATATATATATATATATATATATATATATAGTTATTATGAATGTATGTATATATTATAATTTATTTTGGAATCAGTAATATTTTTTAAAAAATATTTTAATTATTCTTTCCCATTTTAGCTTTTTTTTCATCATTTAATGTTATGTGTATTTATATATTTCTTGTATTTAATTATTATTATTATTATTATTTTATTATTTTATTATTTATTTTTTTTTTTTGTAGAGTGAAGTAGAAAGAATGATATGGGAATTTGACGATAATATGGATAATTGTTTAGATTATGATGAAATATACTTTTTATATTTGAGATGTGTGAATGATAAGAAAAAGCAAGTACCTAGTGACCTCTACAATATTATTCAATTTTTTATGTTTGATTATGAAATGAATGGATATATAACAGTAGAAAAAACTTTGCAAATATTGTATGTACGTTTTGGTAGGGAAAAAATGGACCAAGAAGTTCAGGAAATTTTTGGAGATAAATATGAAGACGAATCGGGAGTAGAAAAACAAATATTCTTAAAGGAATATTTAGAAAATGAAAAAAAGAGAATACGTAAATATAGGTACAATATAAAACATTAAACGAAAAGAAATTATAATAAATAATATACCTATATATATATATATATATATATATATATATATATATATATTTTTTTTTCCATTCATTAGAAGTGAAAATCCTAAAAAGGGAGGAAAATCATGAATATTTAAAAATTTGATCAAACACACGTTGCATAAATTATATATTATATAAAAAGAAAAAAAATCAATATAAAAGAATTATTAATTCTCATAAAATTTTTTATAATACAAGAAGCTTATTAACTAATTTAAAAAGAAATATATTGAACAAAAATTCTTATATATGCCCATATATAATAAAAAAAAAAAGAAAAAATGCAAATTCATAAATGTTTTTTAAATGTCTTCTATAATATTTTAATTATATATACATATAATAATATTTGCTTATGATTAGTTATTAATAATGGAATTACATATGGATGAGAAAGAAATATAATAATAATAAAAAAGAATTAAATAACTTATTTTTTATAATGCGACTTTATATTTACATATATTATTAAATATGCTCTTTAAACACTTTTATTCTTAGTTTATAAAATTTTACTTTTTTTTTTTTTTTTTTTTTTAAATAACATATTATAATTGACTATAACATATATCTATTTTTTTATGGTGTTATATAAATTTGTATATTACTTTAAATAGCTGTTTTTAAAATGAATTGATAAAAATAATAATATTTTCAAAATATACATATATATATATATATATATATATAATTATATATACATATATAGAGATTTTCCTCTTCTATATTTATTTTATTTATACTTTTTAATATTTCTCTTTCTTTTAATAAATATATATATATATATTTTTGTAACTGTAATAAAATTATTAAAAGAATGGTAAAAATGAAAAATAAAAAAAAAAATTATATTTTGAATTACAATGGTTTATAATATATATATATTATATATATTTATATATTCCATATTTCATAAATGAATTTTAATATATAATAAAAATAAAAATATATATTTTTTTATGATCCTAAAAAAAAAAAAAAAATATTTTATTTTTTATATATCATTTTTGTTTTTCTTTTGCTTTCAATTTTTTTTTTTTTTTTTTTTTTCCCATCTCATAAATATATATATATATATATATAAATGTAATATTATATATTCAGTTTATAATTGTGTACACTATTATAAATATTATTATTATATTATATATATATATATATATATATATATATATATATATATATATATACATATATATAATATATTTTTTTATTTCTATTTTCTTTTCTTTACTTTTTTTCTCTTTGTGAAAAAAGGAAAAAATTTGAAAATCATTTTGAATCGTAAAAATTAAATATTTCTAATTTTTTTTTTTTTCTTTTTTTTTTTTTTTTTGTTTGTTGTCAGAAAACAAAAAAAACTAATGATTTTTTTTATGTTTTAAAATATAATATCATTGTAACATAGCATAATATATAACATATTATAGTTTTAAGAAGTTTATATATATAATATTTATTTTGTTTTTTTTATTATATGTTATTTATTTATTAAGTTCAAAATGGAAATTGATGTAAAGAAAAAATATAAACATAGCAATATTCTAATTAGGCTAATTTTAACTATTTATATTTATATAGTAATGTTTCTTACTTTAAGTTTTTCCTTGATTTGTCAATTATCGAGTTTAGTAATATTTTTTCCATTGTTTTTATATAGTAAAAAAGCAAAATTATATATTTTAGGACTTTGTATCCAATTTGGAGCATACTTGCGTAATTAATAAAACAAAATAAATACATACATACATACTTACATATATATATATATATATATTAAGACAATTGTAAAACCGTATATACAATAGCATATATAAATATAATTTTATCTACCATTTGTTATATTCACATGAATGTTTATATATATGTATATGTCAAATTTGCACGCCTTCGTTTGTACATATACCTTGAGTTTTTATAGGCCACCTTATATATATAATATATATATATATATATTAATTATTTTATTTAATGATTATTTGATTGTATTATTTTTGTTATTATTATTATATTATTGTTTTAATTTTTTTTTTTAGTCTGTTCATTTATAAATCCATTTTGGAAATTAGTAATTATAAGGAAAAGCAAAAAGAAATATGAACCAACAAATACAATTTTGTTTATTAATCATTTATCATCTGTTGACCCATGGGTAGTTAATGCAACTACATTTCCATGGCCCATAAAATTTGTTTTCAAAAGTTCCTTGTTAAAAGTCCCTATAGGTGGACAAGCATTATATTTTTCAGGAAGTATACCACTTCATTTTACAAAAGATAAAGGTGGATGGGGAGTAAAACAAGGTGAAGTACAAAAAATTATGAATATATGTAAAGAATATCAAGATATGAATATTCCTCTAGCTATATTTCCTGAAGGTACAAGATCTGTTCAGGGACATTTGCAATTATTTAAATCAGGATTTTTTAGATTTGCTATAGAAAATAATTGTGAAATATTACCCTGTGCATTACATGGTACCAACAAAGTATGGCCTCTTAAATCTTCCTTGTTTGATAAAGGAACCATTTATTTTTCTTTTGGTGAACCTTTTAAACCTACACCTGGTATGACATATGAAGAATTAAGAGATAAAACTAGAATGATTATGTATGAAATGATAAAGGAGTTCCCAGATTATGACCCGGAGGTGAGATATCAAAAAAAAAAATACATAATTCAAAAAAAAAAAAAATAAAAATAAAAAATAAACATAAACATAAACATAAACATAAAAAGTTATATATATATATATATATATATATATATATTATATCAACTTTGTTTTTATATATTTTTAATTTTTATTCCTTTTTACAATAATTTTTTTTATAGGTCGATACATTGGCAAAAGAGTTTTCCCAAGCAAGAGGACATGGATTTTAATTTGTTTATAGGCCATAAAATATTTAATTCATTTGTTT
>NC_037283.1:1832500-1837500 GCF_000002765.6 Plasmodium falciparum 3D7
ATATATATATATATATGTGTTTTATTTTTTTAACAGGTTTAGATCTTTTAAGAAAATTTATGTATATAGACGATAAGGATCCTTGTCTATCTGAATATTCCATTCTAGTATGTTAAAAAAAAAAAAAAAAAAAAAAATATGTAAATATAAATATATATATATATATATATATACAATATATATGTAATTTTTTTTTATTTTTGTATATTTTTTTGCTACCATATTTATTTTGACTTATATTTTCCCCTTTCAAATTAGGCCATTAAGCATATTAAGGAAAATGAAAACTTGGACGATTTATAAGCGATTTTTTATATAAATATTTATAGAATTAAATAAATATATATGCTTATACATTTATATACTTGTCTATCATTCTACAATTATTTAATTTTTTGTTATTAACAGGATACATAAACACATATGAAGCTATATAAATAGAAATATATCTATTTGTCCGTATATTCATATTTATAACTTCTGTGTAAAGTCCTAATTTTTATTTTCCGATAAAGATGTTTTGCACATATTTTCAAAAGGTAAATGTTTAAAAAATAAATTACATAAAAATATAATTCTTTTATAAAATAATAAATCAATAATTTTATAACGGAAAAAAAAAGTACATGATATAAACATGAAAATTTAAAATAATACATATATAAATATATATATATATATTATATTATATGGAGTATATAACAAATATACTTTATAAAGAAAACAAATGTAAAACTAATATGTACATATCTCTAAAGAAATATGGTTTATAATAAACACATCCAAAAAAAAAAAAAAAAAAAAAATCATATATATATATATATATATATATATATATATATATTTATATATTTATTTATTTATTTACAATTTAAATAAATAATATTTAAGTATTGAATTACAAAAACATGTGGGGAATATTAAATATGCACAAATTACTAATATATAAATAAGTATTTAATATAATTATTTAATTATACAAAATAAGAAAATTTAAATATATATTTTAAACATGTACATCAATCAAAACAATATATATGATTTAAAAAAAGAAAAAAAAATATATAATCACATATATATTATATTTGTAGGCATTGATGGGTGAATATGAAAAAAAAAAAAATTTTCATTTTACATAATGAACTTTAAAAATTCCTACACATATATATATATATATATATATATATAAAGGAATTAAAAAATTATATACAATATAGGTGTACATTTTTTTATCTATTTTTTTTTTTTTTTTTTTTTTTTTTTTTTTTTTTTTCCTTTCAATTAAAAATATTTAATTAGGTAGTTTATTAACTCCGCTTGGTCCATAAAATTACAATCCTGGTCATCATAATTAACAATTTTGTAGACTACATTATCAAAGTTGATTGGTTTGAGTGCGTCAAACGAATTATCTGTATTATTGGATTTTATGGTAATAAAAAATTGAATTTTGTGAGGTTTAAAATTTTTGATTTTTTTTTTAATATTAACATTATTAATTGACAAGTGTGTATAAGAAGATATATTTTTGGTTAATAACTTTTTTGATAAATCATATGCTATTAATAGATTTGAAATTTCATATACTTGTATTAAAATTTTTGTTGACGAATAATTTAAATAATCATCATTTAATAATGGTTGCTGAATAATATGACTTGTACATGCAAAATCATTTTGTTGACAAGATGTAACAAAGTTTTTGAAAAGTTGTGATTTATCCGTAGAAGGGTTATATTGTAAATGAATAGATATTTTTTCATTAGATTCGATTACTTTTGAATAAATTTTATCTAAATAAATTTCAACACCATATGCTTTAATGTTCATTATATTATTATCATTATTATTATTATTATTATTATTATTATATATATCTTTAATATTGTTATAAACATATTTATAATTAGCATGATTTTTGTATTTTACTTCATTTGCCATATTTCGTATAATTTCATCAAACCTCCCTCCATATGCTATTATTTCCTTATTTTTACTTTCACATATAACATAAAAAATGACTTCATTACAAAATATACTTTCTTCATAATTTAAAAATAAATCAAAACATGTATTGTTTATAACTGTATTGGTACATATAAAATTATTAATTTTTTTTATTCTGTCTAAAATAGAATATATCTGCATTTTCTTTTTTTCATTATCATTTTGATTTCCTTTTTCTTTTGTACCTACATTTTTTTGAATATCATATTTTATTATTTTTGATGCGCTTGTTGAAATATTATTACTTCTACTTCTTACGTATGGTACTTCCTTAGGAGTTATGGAAGTATTTCTCTTAAGTTGAAGAGAAGATTTTTTATTTAACAAATCATCAACGAAATTATATATATTGTTTAAATAATCATCTACTTTATTGCTTTCACATTTTATATAAAATAAACTTAATATATGATCAGATATTTTACTCATATCCTTTATTTTATATTTTTGTAATAAGGACATTACAAAAGATTTATTGACTAATAACGTGGAATTTTTTTTTAAATCGATACTTAAATGGTATGATATATCATTTGGTATATCTAAGCATTCTTTTAATATTATTTCTAACAAATCAATATATGACCAAACAAATAACAATTTATTGAAATAATTTATATGATTATATAATGTATATATAGATACCATAATATCTGCATTTGAAAATATGGATAGATAGTTTAATTCTTCATTACCAAAAACGTTTTTTGAACTAGATAAAATACAATAGAACATTTTCTCATTTTCATCTGGATAAATATTATAAAAATAAAAAGGATTATTACTAATCATATGATTATTAATATTATTATTACTTATAATATTACTCACATTATTACCCATATTATTACCAATATTATTATTACCCATATTATTATTATTATTATTATTATTATTATTTGTTGACGTACCAGTAGTAGTATTACATGTTGTTGTTGTAATATTTATCGTTGTATTAATATTATTATTAATGGTGTCCTTTTTTATGTGTTTATTACTTTTTATTATTTGATTTTTATATGTATACCCATATGTGTAAAATTTATAAAACAAATTATCCTCATTATATTTATTATAAGAATCGATACTCTCATATATATATTCTGCAAATGATAAAAAGAAAGAATTTCTCAAAGTTATTGAATTTCCATATATATCTAACATATATATTAAATTATCTATATTTTTATTTTTATTAGTATTGATATAAATATTATTAATTTTATTTTCTTTTTTTTTATTTATATTGTAATATATATTATATTCTTCCATATATGTATTTTCTAAATTAATATAATATTTATTTAACAAAATAATAGGAGTAAGTATAAATATAGCACCTCTTTTTTTTAAAGATATTAAAATTTTCTTTTTTATAATTTTTTGTTTTTTCCTCATTTCTAAATCATCTGTAAAAATTTTAGCATTTTGAAAAGTTGAAAAATCTTCTTTTTTTAAAATTTTATCGGAATTCAAATATTCGAATTTATCAAATAGTGTACTAATTATGGTATGAACTTCTTCACAATTTCTTTTATTATCTATTAAATTATAAATATCTGTAAAATCTTTTTCAAACGTAAAAAGTACACTTTCGTGTAATAAATTATAAGCACAACATCTTTCTTGTGGGTTAATAGCTAACAAACTTGATAGAAATTGAAACTTTTTATTATCAGCTTTCATATATTCTGGATAAATACCTTTTAACAAATTTGATAAAGTAATAGATCTTTCCATAGAAGTCGAAAATGGTTCATGAAACATTTCAAAAAAAACAACACCTAAGGAAAATATATCTGCCTTTTCATTAAATGGTTCTCCATTTAATTGTTCAGGTGAAATATAATGAATTGTTCCAGCTGATGGATTAATTTGTGTATCACCAATTCTTGTGGTCAAACCAAAATCTCCTATTTTGGCAATTAAAATATTATCAGTTATTTGTAAAAAGATATTTGAAGGTTTAATATCTCTATGCATAATTTTCATATCATGTATATATGATATACCTTTTAATATTTGTTTTATTAATTCCCATATTAATTTTTCATTTCTACATATAAATCCACAATCAATAGCTTCTCGTAGAGTTTTACCTGGACAATATTCCATCAGTATATATAAATATTTATCATTTACATTTGGATCTTTATTCTTTTTATAATGATTCCAAAAATATTTGA
Organism: Plasmodium falciparum 3D7; assembly: GCF_000002765.6. NCBI lineage: Eukaryota > Apicomplexa > Aconoidasida > Haemosporida > Plasmodiidae > Plasmodium > Plasmodium falciparum. Next base: position 1,836,694 of record NC_037283.1, read on the forward strand.
TTTCTTCTATATATAAATTTTTTACTTTTTCACTTTTTATATTTTCACTTTTTATATTTTCACTTTTTATATTTTCACTTTTTATATTTTCACTCTTTATATTTTCATTTTTTATTTTTCCACTTATTATTTTTTCATTTTTCATTTTTTCATTTTTCATTTTTTCATTTTTAATTTTTATTTTAATATTTTTAAATTCATTTTGTAATTCTTTATATAAGAAAAAATCTACATTTTCTTCCACCCAAGCATCATAATATCTTACAATATTTTCATGTTGCAACTTGGCAATCATTATGGCTTCTTCCATAATATAGCTATTATTATCTTTTTCATTTATATGTTTGTTATTAGTTTGTGTATTATATTTGCTATTGCTTAATCTTATAATTTTTAATGCATAAGTTATATTAAATTTCTTATTTTTTACTTTCATTACATAACCAAAACCACCACATCCTAATATTTTCTCTTCAAAAAAATCTCGATAATATCTTGAATTCATTTCGATAATTTCTTTACATATTTCATTACCTTTATTTGCTAACTGAACAGTTAAAGGAATATTATCATTTACATTTCTATAGAACCGTTTTTTCTTTTTATCATCTTGTATATATTTTTCATCTTCTACTACTCTATTTTCTTTACCATGTTTTTTTTTCCCCATCTTATTTATATTATCATTCATATGATCATTTATATTTTCTTCCATTTGAATAAAATTTGATATTTCATCTTGTCGTTTGTCTATACTAAAGAAATGTTGTTTATCAATTTGTTCACTTATTTCTTCATCTAATGAAT
>NC_037283.1:1842500-1887500 GCF_000002765.6 Plasmodium falciparum 3D7
TTTATCCCCTATTATATCAGGTTGTGTGGCATCAGCATTTAGGTAAAAGCTAAACAATATGAAGTGCCCATACATACATACATACAAACATACATACATATATATATATATATATATTATAACTTTTTTTTTTTTTTTTTTTTTTTTTTTTTAGTAAGGGTATATTTAGGGAATCCAAAAAAAGTCTTATACCTTGTTGGATGGGCTGTATGTTAAGGTATATTTTTTGTAAATAATTATATAGTACATGATACAATATGTATAAATTTATTATTATTATTTTTTTTTTTTTTTATATTTCCTAATATTAATTATATATAATAATCCCTATTTTGTAATGAAGCTTTTTAATTTATATGTTTTTAAAATATTACATATCTTCTACAGCTATATTATTTTCACATAATATAAAAAAGGGAGGTAAATGAATGTGAAACCCAATTAAAAAATATTATATATAAAGGGAATACAATAAGTTAATACTATATCTTGATATAATCCAAATAATAATTCGTATATATAGGAACATAAATATATAACTTATTAATAACATTATATATATGTATATATATATATATATATATATATATTTTTATTTTTTATAACTTATTTTATTTTTTTATTTTTTTGTGTTTATTTTGTCTCATAAAACTTATTAATATGTTAAAAGAAATTTTATTTTTCTTAAATTATATGAAATTCTACCATATTTAAAAAATTCAATCACCATTTTATATATGTACGTTATTATTATAATTATTTAAAATATAAATAAAATGGCTCATTAAATTTGCATCATTCATTTAAAATTATATATTATAATAAATATTTTTTGTTATAATTAAAAAAAAAAAAAAAAAAAAGAAAGAAAAAAAAAAACATATATAATGTTTTTCTTGTATCAATATCTATAAGTGTACATCATTAATTATATTTTTTTGGTTAAATTAAAAAGTTTTTATTTCCTCCTTTGACATTTTTTATTAAAAAGTAGAAGGTAAGATATATAATACAAAATAAGCATGTGTTCCTTTATTATATTACATGAATGTCAACAGGTATGTATGTATATATAAATAAATAAATAAATACATACATATATATATATATATATATATATATATATATATATATATATATATAATATTTATATTTATATTTACACATTTAATAAAACGTTGAAAAAACGTTTAAAAAATTTATTATCATTTACTAATAAAAAAAAATTATTAAATAAATAAAATAATAATAAATAAATATATATAATTTTAGGTATTATAATATATCATCTAAAAAAGGGAGATATGAATAAATATATATTTATATATGCGTAGATATACATTTGATTCGTTTATATATTTACATTTTTTTTTTTTTTTTTTTTTTTTTTTTTATAATTTCACATATTTTGTATATATATATATATATATATATATATATACATACAGAAAATATATTACCCTTATTTTTAAAAATATAGTACCATTCATTTAGTAATTTATTTATTATTATTATTATTCATTTTTGGTTGGTGAAGTTTTTAATAGACATATTTCTTTTCATATAATGAAGCACCTGCATTTTCACCACCTGCACCTCCTTTGTATTTACCATAAGTTGCTAAGGAGTTGGCTTCAGCTCTTTGTAATAAAACTTCTCTTGCCTTTGCAACATTTTCTTTCTTTCCTTGCCATGTGTTCAATACTGAAGCTTGTAAAGCTCTACCGTAAGAGAAGGTTAAAGCCCATGGGTGTGGACCCAAAGCATTGATTGAATTTAAATTAACAGAAGCCTCTTCTTCTGATTGTCCTCCAGATAAAAATACAACACCTGGTAAGGCTGGTGGTACAGTTCTCCTTAAGGTTCTGACAGTTAAGAAACCAACATCTTGAGTAGTGGTTTTAGCAGTACATTCATAACCAGCAGTAACCATGTTTGGTTTTAACAATGCACCTTCTAATAATACACCATTTTCTTGTAAAGCTTTAAATACACATGATAAAACTTTTTGAGTTACAACTGCACAAACTTCAATTGAGTGTGGTCCATCAGCTAAAATTTCAGGTTCAACAATTGGAACTAATCTATTTTGTTGACAAATAGATGCATATCTAGCCAATCCCCATGCAGTTTCGTGAATTGATAAATCAGTTGGTTTTCCTTTGGCTGTGTCAATAACTAAAACTGTTCTCCATTTAGCAAACCTTGCACCAGCTTTATAATACTCTTTGCATCTTTCTGCTAATCCATCTAAACCTTGAGTTGATTTTTCTTCATCTGTGCATGGAATGTTAACCAAACCTTTATCAACCTTAATACCTGGAATTATATTTTCATTGTGTAATAAATTAACCATTGGTACACCGGCTTCATTCTTTTGAAATAATGTTTCTTCAAATAAAATTGCTCCTGAAATGAATTTTCCTAATCCTTTAGTTCCAAATAATAAATCTCTGTAGCTAGCTCTGTTTTCTATTGTGTTCTCTAATTTGATGTTGTCGAATCTTTTCTTAATGGTTTGTGTTGATTCATCAGCAGCTAAAATTCCCTTTCCAGCTTGAACAAGCTTTTGGGCGGTGGTTGCTAATTCTTCGGCAACATCTGCTGGTAATTTTTTTGGGGCATTCATATATTCAGTGCAATGAGCCTAAAAAAAATATAAAAATATAAAAATAAGAAAAAAGGAAAATATATAATATTCCCATATGTATAAATATAAATAAATATACATATATATATATATATATATATATATAAATCAATTCAACAGCACATTATTCAATATATGCCTATACTTATTTTTACTATTTTTTTTTTTTTTTTCAATTAATAAAAAAATACATATGTAAATTAAGGAATATTTCGTCCTCATTTCTTGAATGTTAATACGAATATATTTATTATAAAGGAAGCATATGCATAAATAATGTGAGCAGAATAAAATGAATACATATATAATAGTATATATATATATAACTATGCATTGGTATAAATTAATAATATAAATGTATTTAATATATATATATATATATATATATATATACACTTATTCATTTATACGGTATATATAAACACTGTACTTTTATTTATTTCTTAAATGTTTTATATTCTTACCATTTTCAAAATAATATTATATCAAATGCTAAAAAGAATATTCAAAAAAAAAATTCGGTGATGGTGTTTTTAGGTATATAAAAAAATAAAAATTTCTTTATTATATATTTTGTTAGTATATATATTTATAAAATAATATATAAAATATATATTTATTAAAAATGTTTTTAATAAATCTAAAAAAATATATTTTACTTCGAGAATATTCCCTTTATTTTTATTTTATTTTAATTATTATTATTTTTTTTTCTCTTATTTTTTTTTCATTAATTTACTTGAATATTATTTATTTTATTTTTTTTTTTTTTTGGATGATGATGCTAAAAATCTCTTTTTTATATTTATTTATTTTTTTTTTTTTAAATTATATATATAATACTTTTGAAGTGAGGACTAGGCTAGTTTTTTTAAAATATTAATAAATTTAATTTTAAAATTTATTGTTATTAAATTATTTATAATTTATATATAATAATATAGTATATATGAAAAATGAGATCATATGTATAATTATTTTATAACTTTTACGTATATATTATAATATATTATATATACATATACTTCTTTTTTATTTTAATGTGTGTATAAAAAAAAAAAAAATATATATATATATATATAAATAAATTAAAAAATATATATAAGCATTATTTTATTTTTTTTTTATATATAAGTTAGTAATAATAAATATGTAAGAACTAAAATTCGAAAATTCAAAATTAATATAAAAAAAAAAAATTATATAATATAATATAATTATATATAATTATATATAATTATATATAATATATATAATATATATTAACGTTTCTCTTATAATATATATATAAATGAAATAGCTATTTTTTTTTTTTTTTTTATTATTATTATAAATGCAGCAAATAATATTTTATTATATATATAATAATATAATACATCCACTAAAATATATAAAAAAATATAAGGATTATTTTTTTTATATATTATGTTTTATACAATATGATATTTTATTATATTTAATTGTATTTATTAGTAAAACAATTGTAATAATCATATATATTATTATTAAATATATTAATATATTATATGATATATAATAATAATATTACATTGCATATATAAAAAGAGATATAGTTCATATATATCATGAGTATATTTTGTATATATTATATATAAATACATAAATAATATTTTTATTTTCTATAAATCACATGAATATATATATTATATGTATATATATAGGTATTAGCTCTATATTTTTCAGAATGGTAAATAGTGATGAAAATGTAACTTCATTATGAACATTATGTTATCATGTAAAATATAAATTAATTATTATATTAAATAATATAACAAAAAATAAAGTAATATAATAAAATAAAATAATATAATAAAAAATAAAATAATATATGAAGAATTGGACATTAATAATTAAATAACATATTATATATATATATATATATATAATATATATTTATTTATTTTATATATTTACAAAATTTTGAAAATAAAATAAATGCATGTAAATTTAATGTAATGTTCCAAGAAAAAATAAAAATTGAATATAATTACCTATAAATCTATATATTAAAAATATTAGTAAAACATATTGAATAAAAAACATATATACATTTATATATATATATATATATATATATATATATATATATAATATATGGATTATAATGTATATATTTTTTGGATTAATAATGAGCCTTATGAGAAAGAAAAATATACATATACAAATACATCATACATATGATATATATATATATATATATATATATATATATATATTTATGTACCCAAAAAAGTATTGATTTATAAAAAAAATTTTTTTTGCGTAAAAATTTTTTTTTATATAAAATGAAAAATCATATATTAAAAAAAAAAATATATATATATATAATATATGAAAATATAAAATAAGATTATATTTTTTTTAAATGCCTTTTTATTTATTCATATTAAAAGGATATTGTAGCTAAAATTTTTCATTTTTATGTCTTACAAATCCAAGATGAACTTGTATAATATCTATTCCGATTTATAATATAAATAATAATTGGTTCCTATAAAAAATAAATAAATAAAATAAATAAATAATAGGTTTGAATATATTTTTGAAACAAGTTCATATAATATGTTTTGTGTTGTTATAGATTTATTTCCGAGGTTTATTATATTGTTCTTATAATGTCAATATAATGTTATACATAAAAATAGTTGAAAAAAAATTCGGTACCTTTTTTTTTTTTTTTTTTTTGTAATAAGGAAATAACTCGATTTTTAAAGAAAAAAATAATAAAAATAAAATTAAATTAATAAATAAACATATATATATTATATATATATATATATATATTTATTTATATTTATATCTGACATAATATATTAGTTACACATTTAATTTAATAAAAAGGTGGCTATAATTTTATTACTAGAATAATTATATTTTTTTGTAAACACGTGTATATATATATATATATATATTTTTCTTTTTTTGTTAAAATTATAACAATTTATAATACTCTGTGTAAATGTTCATCACAACATAATAAATATAATAATAAAATATATTTTTATTTTTTAACCATACATATATATATATATATTTATTTATTTATAAGAAGCAGAATAAGTAAAATAAATATTAATAATATTCTTCATTATGAGATGTAGAAAATATGTTTTGACATATATTTCTTTCCTTTTTTTTTTAAAATGATTAAAAAAATAAATGGCATTTTTTTAACCAGCAAATATTATTATAAAAAGTATGGAAGAGTTAATTATAGCTCTTTACAGTTATTTCAAAAGAATGTAAGTAAATATACAGATATAATAAAAATGTTTACAGTAAATAAAAATGAAAAAAATATGAAATGTTCATATGATAATAAGAACATATATTATATTCCTTTATGTAACTCTTTTATATATCATAAAGAAAAGGATGCTTGTTCATACATTAAAAAAATAAAAAATAGAAATAATGATAACTATAAAAATGATAATAATTATTATGATGATCACAAATGTATTCAAAATTACTGTAATGACAAAAATGTTGGTATGAAAAATGACAAGGTCCTTTTATTTAGTTGGTTAAAAAATGTTAGGAAAAAACAATACTATAATATAATTGGCAAGATTGGAATAAAAAAAAAAAATGCTGGAATGTATTGGAGTTTTTATATAAACAAAAGAAAAAAAATAAGAAAAAAAAGAAGAACTATATGATATATGCATTTGTATATGTAAAAATATAAATGTTGCATAATAATAAATATATATTTATGTATATTTTTCTTATAGTTTATATAATTAATTAATTTTTTTTTTTTTTTTTTTTTTTTATCATTATTTTAACATATGATTATTATTTTTGATAATTCCTTTTGTTTATTTTTGACAATGCACATATTTTTCAAATTTAATACACACACAAGTATATATTTATCATATTATATAATTATTTTTTTTTTTTTTTTTTTTTTTTTTTTTTTTTATTTTATTTTTTTTATATTTTTTTTTTGGAGTATAAAAAATTTAATAGAATTAAATATAAAATTAATAATTTACATATGTTTGTCTACAGAAACAGGACCAGGTATCCATAGGTTGACCATAAAAAACTTTTCTTTACTCATAGAAATTTCATAAGAAACATTTCTTGTTTGTAATAAAATAAGAGAATCACCTTCAGCTTTTATAACTTGTATTGGTTTATTATTTTCCAAATTGGAAGAAATATTATCATTTATATTTTTTATTTTAGTATCGTTTCTTGATTGGTTATTTTGAATAGTATTTATATTTTTATATAGTTTAATTAACACTTGATTATGTTCATATTCTGAAGGGATATAAATGCAAGTAATTTTTTTTCCATTATCTAAATTGTCATAACCACCATCTGAATGATTTTTTAAAAAGGAATGATTAGGTGAGAAATATAAAAATTGAAATAATGTAGATAATTGTAGTGATAAGTTTGCTTTTTTATTTAATTCATATGGTAAATATGATAATTCTTTTAGTAATTTATATAATCCCTTTTGTTTTTCTCTATCTAGACTTGTAATATAAGCCCAACAAAATAAATCTGTACGTATATTTTTATATTCCGTATTAAATTCATTAAATTGATTATTATATTCTATAAATATTAATTCATTATATATAAGATTCATATACTGTTTTCCAAGAAAATTTTTTTGTATACCTATATAATTATTCATTAAATTTGCTATAGTGTCACTATTTATTTTATTTAATTCTACATCTTTTATATGTAAAGGATTTGCTAAAGAAATTATGTTTTTCGTATCCTTACATTGAATTTGTTTAATTTTATTCCTAGTATTTTGTAGAATATATTTATGAAATACTAATCTAAATATATCTCTTCTTATAAAATTATCGGTTTCTAAATTAATATTATATGTACCTTCCAATTTTGCTTTCTTAATAACATTTGTATATATAGAAAATACTCTTTGTGTAATTAAACCAATATTACATTCGATATTTTCTTTTTCCTTTTCATTATCTATTATTTCTCCTAATATATCATCTTCATCTTTTTTAAATTTATAACTACTAATATTTATTTTATTACATTCTTCTGAACAATTTTCATTATTATAACATAAGCAATTCTTTAAATTCAGCTTATCTTCTGTTCCTGTCTCTATCCTTATATTTCTTTCCAGTTCTACACATTTTTCATAATTTATTACATCATATAAATAATTGTAAAATTTATCGACTGTATCCTTATCCCATACAATATCCATATGAAAAAAAAAAAAAAAAAAAAAAAAAAAAAAAAAAAAAAAAAAAAAAAAAAAAATTGAAAAATAAGGGTTGGACAAAAAAAAAAAAAAATTAAAAAAATATTAGGGTCTTAAAATAAATATATAATATGATTTATATTAAATTATCGGCTCGTTTAGGGATATATTTTAAAAATTAGTAGAAATATATATAAATAAAAATATATATATATATATATATATATATATATATATATTTATTTATTTATTTAATGAAATAACAGGTATGTATATAATATTAAAACCATATTATAATAATATGCATGTATAATACATACAAAATTTTTATTAATATACTTTATAAAAAAAACTTATCATTTTTATATTTTTATATTAAATATTAATAAATGAATTTAAAAAAAAAAAAAAAAAAAAAAAAAAAAAAATATACATACATGCATACATAAGTTTCTATTTTTCATTTTTAATTACTATTCCTTCATATAATTTATGATGAAATATAATTTTTTTTTTTTGTATGGACACATTTTTTTATGTCAAAAATGTTTTCATATAACTAATGGTTGGCATTAAATAAATATATACATATGGGTGTACATATGTACATATATATATTGATAATTTATCATATAATTATTTTAGATTAAATGATAAATATTCTTGTAAAATATTTCCAACACTTATATATCATTATTCAAAACTTTTTCTTTTATTTTCTTTTATTTTATTTTATTTTATTTTATATTATATTATATTTCCCTCTTTTTCTTTTTTTTTTTTTTTTTTGTTATTTATGTAAACATAAAGGAACTTACACGTCATTTGAAGGACAGGAAGAAAATATTTTACTGTATTTTTCATGTAAATGACCAAAAATGGAATATATATTCTTATTTTATATCTTAAATATATGTTTAAAAAAAAGTTCATTTTATATAATCTTTTAAATGATTTATATAAATTGGTTTTACATAATGATGGAAGATAAAAGATTAAAAAAAAAAAAGATAAAAAAAAGATAAAAAAAAGATAAATTAATACAAAATAATAAACTATATATATATATATATATATACATAAAAAATCAAAAAAAAAAAAAAAAAAAGAAATACAAATATAAGTATAACATGAACATTTTTTCTATTTTTATTTTATTTTTATTTTATTTTATTTTTTTTATTTTTTTTTTTTTGATGTGTATATATTATATAATAAAAATATCTAAAAATATATATTATATATAGATATATATTTTTTAAAACATTATTGTTTTTTTTCAAATAAAATATTGGTAATATTTTGTTTCCATTTGCAGTTGTGTGTAAAATATTTCTTTATTTCTTGAATACAATCATTTATGTTAATTTCTTTTTCCCCAGTTGATTTATCTTTATCTAAAGTGATTTCTCTTAACTTAACAATACCTTGTTCAATTTCATCTCCTATAATAAGAACAAGTGGTATTTGCTTTTCAAGAGCATATACTAATTGTTTTTGTATTTTTTGATCTTTGACATAAGTAAATTCTGTTGAAATATCATTTTCCCATAATTTTGTACATAACTCAACAATTTCTTTGAAGCAATCCTTTTTAATATTACATACGAGAACATCAACAGCATTATCTTTCATATTTAATTTATTACTATTCTCACTATTATTATTATTACTATTATTACTGTTGTTCTTATTGTTGCTGCTTTTTGGTTTTATTTCCTTATTAGATATATTTGTTTTCTTCTTATTTTGAACATTTTCATCAATTTGAACATTTACATGATTTTGATGATTATTTTTGTTATCTTTATTTGTAGTTTCATCTTTTGTTTTACAAAATAAGTTTTTCGTTCTTATAAATTCTTCAGCAATTGTTATTATACGCTCTATACCTATCGATGCACCAACAGATGGAAGATATTCTCTTCTCTTATTTCTTATTAAAAAATCATATCTTCCCCCTGCAGCTACACTACCTACATTCGTTTCGGAAAGTAGTACAAATTCGAAAATGATTCCGGTATAATAATCTAAACCTCTTGCTAAAGATAAATCAAAAGAAAATTGATTAAGCATATTAAAATGTTTCAACAAATCAAATATTTGCTCTAAATGGTTTATACAATTTTGTATTTCTAATTTATATTCTTCATTTAGGGTTGATTCTTTTAAATCATTTCTTAAAAATTCAATAACAAGAAAAGGTGATAAACTCAATGTCTTAGATATATATTGTTCAATTTTATCTATTGCTTCAATATGTATTCCTTTATCATTTAATAGCTCATCTCTAAATTGTTGAAAAGTTATTTTATCTAATTTGTCTATACTACTAGATACAGTTTTTACTTTATCTTTATGTATATTACATGATAATAACATATATTCTAATATTTTTCTATGATTTAATTTACATTTGAAATTACCAAGAACATTTCTTAAATTATATAAGATATCCCAAAAAATATATAATATATGAAAATCTGTACGTAGTGTATCAAACTTTCCAACTATATCAAAATCACATTGGTAAAATTCTCGGAAGCGTCCTCTATTCATACTTGGTTCATCTCTTCGATATACCTTTCCTATATGAAATCTTTTAAGATGACTAACATTATTTGTATTAATAAAACGATACAATGGTACAGTTAAATCATATCTTAAAGATAAACTTTCCCCTCCTTGATCTTTTAAATCAAATATTAATTTCGAATCTTCACCATATTTATTCATTAAGGTTTCTTTCAATTCAAATATAGGCGTATCTATTTCAACAGCTCCATGTAATAAAAATTTTTTTTTAATATATTCAAAAAATATATTCCTCAATTGCATATCCTCACCTGTAAAATCTTTACATCCTTTAGCTGTTTTTAAATTAAAGTTAATATTTTTAGGTAATAATATTTCATTTAATTCTTCTTCATATTTATATGGTGAGAAATATTTTTCAAGAAAATCATAAAAATGGGAAGTAACAAGTTTTTTATCTTTATTTACATAGGATTTATTTAATAATATATTATTTTCACTTGATAAAAATGAGTATAAGAAATTCTTAAATTCATTACAACCTACACCGACATTATGTACACAACTAGATACTTTTTTCTGCTTCATATGTTGCGAAATCGCCTTGTTATATGCTCGTATATCATTCAAAATATTAAGATGCATGATTATATCTGTAATAAGATGAGTAACATTTATAAATACACAATTCAATTTTTTTAACATTTCAACAGGACTATTATTCAGGTATCTATATTGATTTTTAGGAGTATTATCATTTTCTTTTTGATTACATATTATATCAGAATTAGGTAGATTATTCTTTTGTACTTGTTCACTTATTTGTTTAAACATTAATTCAATTTTATCTAATATATTCTTTTCATATATATTTACAAGATTTAATTTAATGTCACCTTTATGTTCATCCTCCTGTTTTTCCATATCTTTTAAAATAATTCCGTCAACCGGGGGCTTTTTAAAATTTACATTATGAGTAATAATTCTTTCTTCAGATAACAAAAATTCATTTAATTTTTCTATATATAATGGCATAATATTTTTACACATGTTTAATAAATTGTCTATATATATATAAAATGTTTGATTCATATTATTACACAAAATATTAATATAAGTATCAATGGATGTCATTTCTTCGTTATATTCATGAGTAAAGGATTCAATTGAATTTTTAAAATTTTGATTAATAAGATTCATAAAATATTCACATTCATCGGTCAATTTACTTTGCGTATAGATATATAACAAAATGTTCGAACTAAACTTTTTTGATAAGTTTGAATTTTTTTCAATTTTTGAATCATGTAACATCCATTTTAAATTCGATACTATGTTATTAATAGATTTGATATTACTATTATTTATATTATTATTAAATGAATTCATAAACAAAATATCATAATTTAAATTAAAAATTTCTAAAAGATTGGCAAAACAGCAAGTTAAATATTTACAAGAAGAAACAATTTTATAAGTATTCAAAAATATGACACTACTCTTTTCAATAACTATATGTATAGATCTATTAAAATCATTCAAATTATATTCATTCTTACCACATTGTTTTAAAACAGAAACAAAAAAATCTTTTAATTTTAAACTATACAAACAATTTTCTTTTATCTTATCAATACACATATATTGATTATTGTTCTTGTCATTATTTGAAATATTATTAATATGAGTACATATACTTCGAATAACATTTAGATCTAAATTATTTTTAAATCTTAAAATATTAATTAAAAAGAAAAAATACAAACATTTTATTTCTTCTAAATTATTAGATGTTAAATGCATATTATAATTTAAATCATTATTTAATTTTATATCAAAAACATTTGTTTTTTTATTATTACATTTCTCATCATTTTGATCTTTTTCAACAATATATTCTTTCTTCACACTATTATCATAATTATTATTATTATTGTTCCTAATTTCATCATTTAATAAGTGATATTCTATTTTATTTTCTAATTCGTCAATATTTATTCTTTTATCATTCAATCTATAAAAACAATCTTTAAAGCTGGAAGGCTCTACTTTCAAATTTTTTTCATGGATGCTAATATCCACAATATCCTTGCTATTGAATACTTTACTTTTGTAAATACTTATACTCATTTTTGATATATTAAAAAAAAAAAAATTCAATTTGGGAAATAATAATATACTATTTTTATTCTTTACGGTTCTAGAAAAAATAAAATACTTAACAGACATAAAAAAAAAAAAAAAAAAAAAAAAAAAAAAAAAATATTAAAATAAAATAAAATAAAATAAAATAAAATAAAATATATTAGGTGTTAAATGTAAAAAAAAAAAAAAAAAAAACCATAATAAAACAAAAATACATATATTTTGTTTTTATTTGGAAAATTTACAATAACTTATGACTTAATAAAAAATAAATACAAAATAAAATAAATAATATATATATTTATACAAACAGGATATATTATATATATTTAAAAATATATTTATATTTCAAGTTGAGAATATGAACATAAAAATATACATATATAATATAATACAATAAAAAAATACATAAATACATAAATAAATAAATATATATATATATATATATATATATATATATATAATTATTTTTTCATTAAAAATATATTAGGTTAACATTAAGAAAATAATAGTTGAATAAGAAGGATAATAAAAAAATAATATGTATATATAGAATATGTATTTAATCATACCATATATCTATATTTATTTGAAAATCGTATGTATATAATTACATCATAATTATGAATATCTCATAAAAACATATATCTTCTTTCCTAATAAATATTCCAGAAAACAACAGAATCGATAAAAAAAAAAAAAAATAAAAAATAACAAAAAAATAAAAAACATATGCATATATATTTATACAATATATATTATATATATATATATATATATATATATATATATAATAAAGTTTTGAGTAATGTATTATATATAGTATTATGAATTATTTTTTATTATTTTTAGCAGGGGTTCACTTATTTTTTTTATAATTGAGCTAAATATTTATATATATTATATTAATATTTTATAATACATACATATTATATATAAAATATGTATATATATATATATATATATATAATAATATTTTATAGTACATACATATGTATAATATATATAATATTATGTATAATATATATTTATGATTTGTAATATTTAATATGTATAATATTTATAGAACAAAATCATACTATATAATATAAATAAATAAATAAATATATATATATATATATATATATATATATATATATTATATAGTGCATTGAAGAAGGGGATTTATTATTTTTATAGTATAAAAATAAAAAAATAATATATAAAATTATAATCCATAATTTATGTTTTACCTTCATATGTATAATTTCTCAAGTTTGTTTTTATTTTATTTTATTTAATTATTTTTATATGCAAAATAATGTTATTATAATATATATCTTATGTTACATATATTTATGTATATACAACTACATATAATTTAGTTATACATATAGAATGAATTAAATATAAATATATATATATATATATATATATATATTTTATATTTATTATTTCCCTTATGTAATTCCTTTTTCTTTTTTTCTTGCTTTTTTTCTAATATGAAGATGATTTTATAAAATAGATCTATAAGATTATATCTTATACATATATTTCATATATATAATAATATTCAAGTTCATTTTTTTCCTTTTTTTTTTTTTTATATACAATAGAAAAAAAGACCATATTATGAAAAAAAAAAAAAAAAATGAAACAAACGAGTAACATGAATTTTAAGCCCCTTAAAATAAAACCTTCTCTACTTAAAGAGTAAATATTTAAAAAAGGGAAAAAAAAAATATTTTTCGGATGTCATCTATATATATATATATATATATATTATATATATTTATAAATATTTATTATATCCATTGTTTTCATTTTATTTTTATTTTATTTACATTTCAGGTTGAAGAAGGAAGGGCTAATTTCTATTGAAGAGGCAGAAGGAAACAATGTAAAAATTTTGAGCGCAGATAATTTAAATAGTCATAATATACATTACGGAAATAAATGTAAGAATGTTTCAAAAAATAACGAAAGTAAGAAGAAGTTATCTCTCAAAAGAAAAAAAGATTCCACAAAAAGGGAGAATCAAGATGATACAACTGTGGGTTGCATATCTCGAGAGGACAAGAAAATAAAAATTGAGGAATCATTACAGAACGATAGGTTAGAACATTTTGATATAAATGATAATAATTTTATAGAAAAACGAAAAAGGAAAAGAAAGAGAGGTAAAAAGAAAAAAAAAATTATAAATAGTAATATGCAAATAAATACAACAGATAATAATTTGAAAAAAGAAAAGGATGACGAAGAAGAAGAAGAAAGAGAACAAGAAAGAGAACAAGAAAGAGAACAAGAAAATGAAGAAAAAAGAGGAGAAAAGAAATCAACTGAAAATGTAAATATATCTAATATTAATAGTAGTAGTAACCAAAATTCAAATAAAAAAAAAGAATTATTTGATATTGAAAGAATTATAAAAAATGAAGAAGAATTAGAAAAAGATAATAATATAAAATATAAAATACATTGTAATAACTGGAATAATGGTGGTAAAATATTTATTTTACATAGTGTTATGAAATCATTATTTGATAATGCTTTTTTTAAACCTACAGAAATACAATCGAAAACTTTAGAAAAATCAATTAATGATAAAAATGATATTGTTGTTATTTCCAAAACTGGTACTGGTAAAACGTTAACATTTTGTTTACCTATATTAAATAATATTCTTATAAATAAATTAAAAGAATATAAAAAGAAATTAAAAAATATACAAAAATTTAGATGTCTTATATTAGTACCAACAAGGGAATTAGCATTACAAATATTAAAACATTTTAATTATATAAACAAATATATTAACTTATTCATTTCTACAATTATTGGAGGTTTAAATTTAAATAAACAAAAAAGAATTCTTATGAAAAAACCAGAAATACTTATATGTACTCCTGGAAGATTAAAATATTTTCTACATTTAGAAAATCCAATAAAATATATATATCAAATGAAAAATATACGATATCTTGTATGTGATGAAATAGATAAAATGATAGAAATATCCTTTATGAAAGATATTAGTTATATAGCTAAACATATTTATAAATCAGTAGGAGATAAAAAAAAAAAATTAATTCAAACATTTTTATTATCCGCTACATTAAGTTTGACAGTCCAATTACAAAATGATAATATGACGAAATTATTAAATTCTATAATTATACGTAAAGATAAATCATTTATTATTAATTTATCCAACGAACAAAATGTATATAATGATAATTCAAATATATTACCTGAATTGTTAACTTTATATATAGTTAAATTGAATGAAAGAGATATTGTATGTAAATTATTTTATTTAATCAAATCTTACTTTTCTTATGATATAAATAATAATAATCATAATGATCATCATGATAATAATAAATGGGAACATCCTCAAGATACACATCAAAATGATGAGATAAACAAAATAATTATTTTTGTTAATACTATAAAAAGTGCAAAACAACTGAATGCTATTTTTAAACATTTATTTCTACATAATAATTTAGAATCCTCCATACCTAAAAAGTATAGATCTAATTTATATATAAAAAATAAAGTTAATATATATAGTATACATTCTAAACAAAAATTAAAAGAAAGACTTGAAAATATAAACAAATTCTCACAACAAAATCATAAGGCAATTTTATTTTGTACGGATGTACTCAGTAGAGGAATAGATTTAGATAAGTGTGATTTAATAATACAACTAAATTGTCCAATATCTGATATAACCTTTGTTCATCGTTCAGGCAGAACAGCTCGAAATTTTAAAAAGGGTAATAAATTTAACATAAAAAATATTATATATATATATATTAACATATTTATATTTTTTTTTTTTTTTTTATCATTTCAGGAAAGTGTATTTGCTTTATTACCGAAACAGAAATATATAAATGGAAAACTTCACTGGAAAAAGTAGGAATTAATATACAAGATCTACAAGAATTAGATTATCTAAAAAGTATAAATGAAGAAGATTATGCAAAAATAAATAAAGCTATTGAATGCGCAAATAAAATGATTGAATTTCAAGATAAATTAATTCTTAAAAAAAAAGATTCCTTACTAAAAAAGCTAGCTAGGGAAGCAGAACTCGATGATGAAGATGAAGAAGAAGAAGAAAGAAGGAGAAACAAATTTTATTCAGACTCTGAAAATGAATACGAACATTTAAATAATCAAACAATATATAAAAATATATTGCACTTGAAAAAAGAACTATACAATACATTATACAAGCAATGAAAAAAAAAAAAAAAAAAAAAAAAAAAGTGTACCTTATTATACTTTAATATTTGGTTAAAGGGACATAAATATATCCCCAAAATTAATTAGGCTGTTGTATATATGTATATATATATATATATGTATTTATTTATTTATTTATTTTTTTATTATTTTTTTTTTTTTTTTATGTTTTTAATTTAACACTTTATATTTTACCCTTATTTGAACATCAAAAAATATATAATTATATATATATATTTGAAGTATTAAATATAATAATTTGTAGATCATTATAAAAATAATATAATACAAATACTTACAGAATAATATTCTTATATAATAGATTCTATTAAGATTACGTATTTATAAAAAATATTAAATAAATTATAAATTTTGACATTTCGGTGTTTTATTTAATATTTGTAATATTAAAATATGAGTTTTAAAAATGTGCGAATCTATTAAAATAGAAACAGCAACGTTCAAATGTATATATATATATATATATATATATATATATATTATAAAAAAGTAAGTATATATATTTTGTTTTAAATTGGTATATTAAGATATATATTTTATTTTATATATATATATTTTTTTTTTTTTTTGTCGCCTTTATATTTGGGGGGCACATTTTTTTCGTCAAATTAAAAAAAAAAGTATATATAATAAAATATATGTTTATATTACTTTATATATACACACATATAACATAAATGCTATATTATTTTTTAGTTCATTGTTTATATCTTCAAGGTGTAAATAATATATATATATATATATATATATGTTTATTTATTTATTTATTTATTTTTTTTTTTTTTTGATGAGAGAACATATAATATGAATACGATATGCCATTTAAAAGCCACCAACTTATTATGAAAAATTGTTTAACTATTTTTCGTTCATTCAACACTTATAATATTCCCTCCATCAGTAATAGTAGCAGAGTACATCGTAGTTATAGAGAAAGTAATAAAACACATAATGATGATTTTTCCAAAATATTTAACAAAGAGCTAGTCGCCTATCCATATGAAGAAGAAAGATATAAGAAATTATTAAATATTGAAGATAACAAAGTAAAACGGAATATTGCTAATTTTTTTTTTAATAGAAATATGTATATAAATGTAACAAATGATAATAAAATAAGAAAAGAAATGTATTCATCTGATTTTTGTTTCAAAAATGTAGATAAATATTTTATTTTTGAAAAAGAATATTTAGATAATTTATTCCCTGAAGGATTAGCTGGTGAATTACCTAAGGATATATTAATGCATACAGATAATGATGAGAATTTCCATATATTTATGAACGAATTAAATAAAAACAGTAATAATAATAATAATAATAATAAGTCTAATATATCTAATGTTAAAGGAGTCGGCTTGTTATATAGAAAACAGACATATGAAATTATTAAAGAGTTAAAATATTGTCAAGATGTTTATAAATTAAAAGAAGAAAGAGAATCTCTTGGTTTAGATAATTATTTTTTAAAAAAAGGAGATAATGTATCTTGTTATTATGATAGGTATAGGGAATGTGAAAGTGTGCAGAATGATACCAGCGATTTAATAGAGAAGTTTATAACCAATAATATAAAAGAAAACGACGATGAAATAAATATGAATAATAGTAATAATAGGAATAGAAAATGCACATCTCTTTATCAAAGCAGAAGCATATTTATTGATGGAAAAAGGGGTACTGGAAAAAGTTGTATTCTTAATAGTGTCGTCCTATGGGCTAAATTAAATAAATGGTTTGTTATATTTATCCCAGATGTAAAAAAATACAAATTCGATATAAATAATATCGTACGTAGTAATACAAATTTATATATACAGCCAGAACTAAGTAGACAATTTCTTGAAGATATTGTAAAAATAAATGAAACATTTTTAAAAGAAATATTAGTTAATAAAAATATAATAAATAATACTTGTTTAGATGGGACACATTTATTATATAATAAAAGGATATATGAAAATATTATTCAGAAAGCTATAGAAACAGAAATATTAAATGATGAAAATTATAAGAATTTAAATGAAAATGAAAAATTCAAATGTAAACAAAAATTATATAAATTTTATTATGATAATATTAAAATACCAAATCTTTTAGATAAATTTGCGTTACCTACTAATTTATTAGAATTATCTAAAATAGGAATAAATAATTCAGCATATTCAAATTTATGTATATATGCATTATTTGAACATTTGAAAAAACAAAATCAGTTCCCTTTACTAATATGTTTAGATCAATTTAATTATAATTTAAGTGTTTCTGAATATTTATCTATTAATTTTGAAAATACTAAATATAATGGATACATTCCAACCTATTATTTTACTATTCCAAAATTATTATTACAATGGGATACTTCTAAATATAAGAGGTGTTTTAAAATAGCCTCAACGTGTTGGGATAGAGAAAATAGAAGAAACTTCCAACCTGAACTTTTAGGTATTCATAAAAAACAAATAAAAATAATTCGAAACTTTACCATCAGAGAATTTAAAAACTATCTTGCCCATTTATATAATCAAAATGTCATATACAACTTTGATATTAACAAGTTGGAATATTTCTACATGCTAACAGGTAAAAAATAAATATAAATATGTGTATATATATATATACATATATATGTGTTCCATCAAATAATGTATATAAATAAATAAATAAATATAAATATATATATATATATATATATTTAATATGCACTTTTCTTTAGGTGGAAATGGATTTCAAGCAAGGAAACTTTTGACGACTCTGTACTGAACAAATAAAATAATAAAAAATTATTCTATTCTTATATGAATTAATTATTATATATATATATATATATATATATATATTTTTAATTAAACTTTAAATGTTAATAAGACAAAAACATAATAATTATTTTTTCTTATTTCATTTATTTAAAAGGATATATGTGGTTATTTTAGATATATGTGCGATTAACGAATTATGAAAAGGGAATGAACTGTTTTTTGTACATACATATATAAATATGTATATAATATATATATATATATATATATATATATATATATATGTATATGGTAACATATAAAATATTAACTATCTAGAAATAAATCATAATTTTGGGGGGATAATAAATTTCCCTCATTTTATTATTCTAAAACTGATATATCTAATATCAAAAGAAAAAAAAAAAAAAAAAAATATTAATTCAATATATTATAAGGGTTTATTGAAAAAAAAAAAAAAAAAAATATATAATAAAAATATAAGTAATTTTTATAAATAACATTAAAAAAATAAATATGTGATAAACAAATAAAAATTAATAAAAATTAATAAAAAAAAATGAATTAAAGTAAAGTGTAATATTTAAGCTTCACATGAAATAATATATATATATATATATATATATATATATTTATATATTTTTAATTTCATTGCACCCCTTTGGTGTCACTTTTATGTAATGTTAATAGTACTCATAATTTTCTTCAAGGAACTTGTGCTTTAATAATTCGGCGGGTGACGGTCGAAGTGTTGGATCTATTTGTAATATGGAATATAAGAAATCACAAAATAGTTCATGTTTAATTATTTTATACAAGGGTAAACATTTTTTAACATGTTTAATAGAATTAATACTGGATGCATTTTCTGGCCAAGCTAATTTCAACTCATCCTTATTAACATATTTGGATCCATTTGTTTTGGTTGCTTCATATAACATATTTTTTGGTATAGGTTGAATAATACTTTCCATCATAGCCAGATGTTCCATATG
Organism: Plasmodium falciparum 3D7; assembly: GCF_000002765.6. Taxonomy (NCBI): domain Eukaryota; phylum Apicomplexa; class Aconoidasida; order Haemosporida; family Plasmodiidae; genus Plasmodium; species Plasmodium falciparum. The sequence continues at coordinate 1,863,087 of NC_037283.1, forward strand.
TTCATGGGTTCTAAATAATAAAGAACCTGTATATAATTCAGCCAAAACACAACCAAAACTCCACATATCACTAGATACATCCCAACCCAAATTTAATATAACTTCTGGAGCTCGATATTGTCTAGTGTTAATAATAGAACCATGATAATCACTTTTAAATGTGGCGCAACCAAAATCAATTAATTTTATACCAGTAGACTTGGTTCTATAAATTTGTATTTTTTTTCCATCAGTAACCCTTCTAACAGTTATTAATGATTTTTCAAAATATGGATCATCTAATAAAATATTTTCAGGTTTTAAATCTGTATGCGTTAAAGACATTTTACGTAAATAATTTAAAGCTTTTAATATTTCTATACAATATAATTTAATATCTTCTATATGGAATCCGTTATAATTATTCCTTGTAATTATTTCATATAATGATGGACCTAATGGTTCAAATATTAAACACATATGGTCATAATACATAAATTTCCCATGATACTTAACAATATTATTATTATTAATATCATCATTTTGTATTTTTTTTAAAATATCTGCTTCAATTTTAGCTGAGCGTGTATATTTCTTTATGTTTCGAACAACTTTTACAGCGTAGTATTTTTTATTATCTATATGTTGACATAATAAAACTCTACCAAATGTCCCATCTCCCATTTTTCTTATAACTAAAAAGGCATTATTTAATAGCATACCTTTCTTCCAACTAAAATGGACAATTTCATCATCTGATTCATTATTTTCCTTTTTTTTTTTCTTCTTTTTCCTTTCTTTTTTATCTTCTGTATCAGATGTTTTCGTCCTATTTCTTTTATGTGTATATTTTTTTCTAGAATAATTATCGGACGACGTTCTAGAAATAGTTCTATTATGTGAATCATTATCATACTTGTCTACATGCAATTTTTTCTTTTGCATATAATAGCTACCTTTATTTGAAAACCCACTTTTATTACTATCACTGATATATTCTTTATCTCTTTTTTTATTTCTTACTGCTACATAATTATTTGATAAATTCGAATTTTTTTTATTTATCTCATTTAAATAAGAATTATTATTAGTATGATGATTAGTTTCATCTCTTTTTAATGAATCATAAACTTTGGATTCATTTGAATATTTTTTTTTTTTCCTTTTCTTTAATTCTCTTTTAACATCATCATAATTTATACTACTCTTATTATTAGTACTATTATTAAAAGATATTTTTTTCTTCTTATAATATTCTTGTCTATGTTCTTCTTCTCCATAATCATACTTGTCATCATAATTGTCATCATATTTATCATCATATTTGTCATCATATTTGTCATCATATTTGTCATCATATTTGTCATCATACTTGTCATCATACTTGTCATCATACTTGTCATCATACTTGTCATCATACTTGTTGTAATATTTGTCCTCATAACTATAAAGGTGATCCGTCTTTTTATTTTCATAATACATCTTCGATTTTATAGAATTGTCATCCCTCGTAAAATTACTCCTCCTTTTGTATTTATGCAAGGAACTTGAGGGTTGATATATATCTTTGTATGTATAATTATCTTCCCATCTTGAGATGGATTTATTTTTATTTCCATTATGATATCTATAAATGTTATGTCTACTACTATATTTCATTTTCTTTGACTTTTCCAAATTATAGGTATTATAATTTTTGCTTCGGGATCTACTTCTAAAACTACCCTTAGCATAATGCAACCTTTTTTTATTTAAACTTGAACCATCATTTATTAAGTAATATTCATTATTATATATTATATTACCTTGTCCAAAATGCGTATCAAAATTTCTTCTATCAGTATATATTTTTTTTTTATAAGAATAATAATTTCTTTTCCTTGATAGATTGTAATTATTTATATATTTATTCTTATGATTTTCATTATACCTTGATTCCACAAACATCTTGTTATAACGCTTCTGTTCTCTATCATAAATTTTTTTTACAGAAGAATAACTAGGTTTACTTTTGTAATCATAGTCTCTAAAACTTTCATGGGGTTCATTATTATATTTATATTTTTTTGAAATTTTATGTTTGTTTTTTGAATTACTTACAGTCTCAAAACTACGATTTCTTTTATTTCGTATTTGATAACCATTATTATAATTATGGTAATAATAACCATTATTATTATTATTACTATTATTTCGCGTATCGTAGTAATATTTGTTGGGACTATTTTTATACAAATTCGATGAATAACCCATCATATATTTATTTTTAAAATCATTTATATAATTTCTACAATATTTATATAATTTATATTTACTATGTTTTTCATTATTATCAATAATATTCAATTCAGTCATTTTAACATTTTCAATACAATCATATATTATATAAATAAATATATCTATTTATATATTTATTATTTATTTATTTTTTTATTTTTTTTATTTTATTTTTTTATTTTTTTTATTTTTTTTATTTTTTTTTTTTTTTTTAAAAAAAAATAACATATTCTATAATTATATATATATAAATATATATATATATAATATATATATATATATATATATTTCAAGAAAAAAGAAAATTACATATCAAAATAATATATATTTATATAACTCTTTTTTCTATCATCTATATATATAATATATATATATATATATATATATATATATATATATATATATATATATATAATATATACATATTAAAAAAGTATTATATATAATTATGATAAATAATATATAATAAATATATATATAACATCCTTTTATAAATTGTTCATTTATATAGAAAAAAAAAAAATATATATATATATATATTATTGTTAAAAAAAAGTCAAATGCATTGTAATATAATATAATATATTATATATAATATTATATATAATATATTCATAAATTTTTTTGCTTAAATTTTATATTATATGTAAAAAAAAATATAAAATAAAAGAGTTTTTAAATAAAAATGTGAGTAATAATTTTTATAAAATAAAATATGCTATATAAATATAATTTATATATATAATATAATATTAACACTCATAAATTTTTATTTTTTTAAGTGATAAACAAAATTTACAAAAAATAAAAAATGTGAAGCACACTTTTACAAAATGTAATTCTACTATATATTATATATATATATAATATATATATATATATATTATAATACAAAAAAGGGAAAAGAAAAATTCAGAATTCTTTTCTATTATTTTATTGAACTTCACATTTCCCTTATTCTACTAAATTAATATAATATAGAAAAGTATATAATAGTATTAATACATACATATATATTATATATTTTATTACCAGTACATATATTAAAATAATATCTGAAAATGTACATTTTATTATAAACATTATACTCAAAACATATTATATTTATTTATATAAATAAATAAAAATAAATCAAATGTAATATTTATTTTTAAAGTCTCATTAATTATATATATATATGTTTATAATATTGAAGTGCCTTTGTGAATATTATTACTTTTTTATATGAGGATTATATTATATTATATACATTATATTATATACATTATATTATATACATTATATTATATACATTATATTATATACATTATATTATATACATTATATTATATACATTATATTATATTACATTATATTATATACATTATATTATATACATTATATTATATTACATTATATTATATATATTATATTATAATACATTATATTATATACATTATATTATATACATTATATTATATACATTATATTATATTACATTATATTATATATAATATATGGCACAATAATTTGAGGAATTATATATATATAATTGTATATCTATATAAATTTAAAATTTGAACAAAAATATGATTTTCTTTAAATTTTTTTTCTTATTTTAAATATTAAATGAAAATTTTACATAACATTAATCATATAAGGAAGTATATTTTATAGAAAAATTAATGAAAAAACAGATAAAATAAAATACTTCTAAAAGGATTTTTGTATATGTTTCTTATTATTATGGTAACATATTATAATAAAAGGATATATATATTATATATTATATATATGTATTTATATATTTTAAAAAGGTTAAGTGCTTTAAACTACATATACAAATATATACGATACGACGCAATCTTATCTTTTTAAGAGAACAAAAAAATATGAAAATGATTTATTTCTACAAAATATGATTGTAGGTTCTATATAAATTATCGTATTTCAAAAAAAAGGAATGGACTTTAATCAATAACATATATATATATATATACTATTAATTGAATTAATACTGATGAATATATACATATATATAATATAAAAATGTTTAAAATATAGAAAAAAAAAAAAAAAAAAAAAAGGAATAACAAGAATAAATAATATAATATATTATAGATAAAGATTTTATTTTTATATTATGTAATTTTCAATTTTTTTTTAAAGACATTTATTATAAAATGAATATATAAATTTAGAAATATATATTCATATAACTTATATGTTATTATTATTATAATTATTATTATTATATACACCTATATATATTTTATTTATTCATTTAAGTTACCATGGAAGAAATTACTAAAAATAAAACTGTTGATAAAGAAGAAAGTATAGAAACAAAAACAAAAAAAGATGTTGGTACGGAATCAGTCAAAAGTATAGACCTCCCTATTAAGGAGTTTCAAAAAAGTTTCAGATTATTAAATGAAAACTTTAATATAAAAGATTTAGAAAACGTGTTAACTCCTATTGAATATGCGGAATATAATTCCTTTCTTGCGTATTCTATTTGTTCTATTTTTTATTCTTACTTAAAGTTATCTGGTGATGTCTTAACTAATCACCCTATTAAAAATGAGTTAAAAAATGTACAAGCTTTAATGAAAGAAATAAAAGAAAAAGCCAAAACAAATGTGGAAGAAAAAAGATCATTAACAATTAATAAAGAAGCATCCAAGAGAATTATAGAAAGTTCGATTTCTTATAATAAACATATAAAAAAGAACAAAAATTGAAACCTTACATAAAAATAAATAGGAAGAAATATTTAGGATTGGAGCTATAAAAAAATAATTTTATTTTTTTATCATTTAATATATTTGTGCCAAAAATGAAAAAGTTTGTATAAAACCTTATCTAATTATCAGCAAATTAAATGAAATATATATATATATATATATATATATATTTATTTATTTATAATTTTTAATCGTTTAAAAGTATTTTTTTTTTTTTTTTTTTTGTGGGTTTCCCTTATTCTTTTATGGGATTAGGATAAAAATTTCTCTATTTTTATTTCATTCTGTTTTACACTTGTTTTTACTTTTTTTTTTATTTTTTTTTATTTGTTTAATTTTTTTTTATTTGTTTTATTTGTTTTATTTGTTTTATTTTTATTTGTTTATTTTATTAATTTTTTTTTTTTGGAAAGCATTCTTCAAGAACACAAAAATAAATTATATAGTAATATATATAATGTCTTTGTAAAAATAAGACATATCGTTTATTTAATGAATACATATCTTTGCAATATATTATATTTTAGACCACTTTTCCTTTTCGAATCTTTAAAAAAGCAAAAGAGATAATATTATGATACCATTATATGGTGAATCATATTTTAAAATAACAAACTGTTAAATCAATGCAGATAATAAAAAAAAAAAAAAAAATTACAAAAAATTATGAATGTACAGGAAATAATGTTTTAACTAATCAGCCAAAATGAAATATATATATATAAATTATTATGAACAGGTCATAATAAAAAATATATATTTATATATGTGTGTGCAAAAAAAAAAAAAAGAAAAAAAAAAAAAAATACAAGGATTAATAAATACATCAATATATTTGTTTATATATATATATATATATATATATAAGTTATTAACATTTACTTTTTATATTTTTTTAAGGTTTCTATATTATTTAAAATGTGAATAAGTCGCTTATGAGAATTGCATATAAAATAAAACTTAAACATATGATTTATTATGAAATATATAAATAAAATTATATAACATAGTTTCTCTTATATACAAAAAATATATACAAGTATATAAATAATTAAACATATATATATATATATATATATTTCGTTATTTCTTAAGGGAACATAAAATGTTTTATAACGTCATAATAAAAAAATAGAAAAAAATCATTATTACTATCCTTAAAATTGAAAAGTATATAAATATTTATATAATAAACATATATTTATTATATGTTTTATATTTTATTTATTGTTTCTTTTTAAATGAATATAAAATAGTGCGTTTCCATGCATGTATTAATAAAAAACCCCATAACCTATTTTTAGGGGATTATAAATTTATACCAGTGCATTTTGAAATATATATATAAAAAAAAAAACAAAAAAAAACAAAAAAAAACAAAAAATTATTATAATAAAACATATATTTATTATTTATTATATATACCATTTGAAGGACATTATATTATATATATTGCTATTCATAATTATATATATTAATTTATATAATATATATATAATAAAAAATAACAAATTCATATATAAAAAATATACATATAATATTTATTATAATATTTTTACTATATATATTATATATTACCTATATAAATGTTATAATGTTCTTTATTGCCATATATAAATATATATATATAAAACATATATATTATTATTATTTTATTATATTAATACGTATTTTTATTTATATAATATTATTTATAAATAAAAAAAAATATATGTTATATGTAATCACAAAAATTTTTTCAATATAATATAAATTTATATTAATATTAATATATATATAATAGTATAATATATAAATATTTAAACTTTTTTTTTTTTTTTTTTTTTTTTTAAATATATTTAATAATATTATAAATATTATTATGTATAAATGAAATATAGTGAATAAACTTGTTGTGAAAACATTATTGTAATTGAAATAATAAATTTTAATTTTAATGGAAGAATTTCAAAAAAATTTTAAGTTTATTTCTTTTATTTTTTTTATAATGTTTATTTAATTTCTGTATTTTTTTTATAAAATCATTTTCTTTTTTTTTCCTTAAATATATTATATATTTATATATACATTTTTTTATTTTATATATATAAAAAAAATTATAAATAAAAATAAATTTATTTTTTTATAATAATTTATATTTATGAACAATTTTGAAAATTCAGTTAAAAAAAAAATAATAAGAATATATATAAATAAAATTGAACATAAAATTGATATATATTTTTATTATATATATATATATATATATATAAAAGAAAAAAAATAAAAAAATCTCATAATTAATGTTTTATATATGTAAATACCAATATTTATTTTATATCATCTTTTCTATGTTTTACTTATTTATTTATTTTATTTTTTTTTTTGCCCTTCATTTTATATATATTATATATATTTCTTAACATAAAAAGATGTATTATACATATTTCATATATTTATATACTTTATACGTGATTATATATTGTAAAATAAAATAAAAAGAATTCACAATATTTCGAAAATAATAATAAGAAAACAAATGAACCCTTTTTTACAGTTGTTTCATTTAATTAGCAAAGGAGTCCTTTTTTTTGTTTATTGATTAAAGAATAGTATTATTTATTTATTTTTTTAAATAATATTAAAATAATCACATATTTCAAGAAAAATGTAATGTATATATATATATATATATGTATATACATATACATGTATAATATATACAATATATTCTATATATGGATTCGAAATATTAGATTTTATAATGTAAATGAAATATTATAGATATAGTACTATATATGGTGGAATATATTAACCTCCATTTATTACTTTTACCATGTTTTTATAATTACACATATATTTATATATATATATAATTATTTATACATTTTATAATATTATCAATATACATATATTAAGAAACTTATAGAAGGTTTCATAATTCTAGGTTTCTCTAATGTACTATTATAATATATATATATATATATATATATATATATATATATATAATATCTGTATGTGTATATATATTATTTGAAGATTTATCAATATTATTTCAGATATAAAAATTTCTAGTCATTTTACGTTTGTTTTATTTTTATTTTTTTTTCGTAGTTTTTTTTTTTTTTTTTTTTTTTTTCTATTAGTATATTTTACTTTTTTGAATATAATAAATATACCAATAAAAGTTAAAAAAAAAAAAAAAAAAGATTCCAAAGTAATTTGGTTCTATACTTAATTATATATCCTTTTATATAATTTGCAACCAAATGATTTTTCTTTGTGGGGCGTTCCAAAAAATTTGTAATAATGTTAGAATTTAAGAAATTTTAAATATTTTCTTTTAAGAATATAAAAGAATCACAGAAACAAAAAATATATATATTTATCTGTATATTTTTATTTTTAATTATTTACCATCTCCCATTCCTTTTATTGATTTTATTTATTATTATTTTTTTTTTTGATTCATTATTATTATAATATCTTTCTGTATGAAAATATTTTTAAAGAGAAAGCAGAAAAAAAAAAAAAAATAATAAATAAAAATAATATTAAAAGAATACTAAAAGGATATATAGATACAAAAGAATTAATACTTATTATATAAAAAAAAAAAAAAAATAGACAAGAAGTTTTTATTTGTTTTACACTTTTAAAGTTGTATATTATATTTTAAATTAAAAAAAAAAAAACTAAATTAAAAAAAAAAAAAAAACATTTTTAATAAATGACCGATATACAAATACAAAATCAAACTAGTAATTTTAATACTAGTAAAAAAGAATTTGAGAATAGATTTGATGATAAAGCGTTAAGAAATTTATGTGTAAAAAACATACCCAAAGAGACAAAAGAAAATGAATTGTTGGAAATATTTCAACCATTTGGTTTAATAGAAAGTATAAAGCTTAAAGTAAATAAAAATGTCGGACCGTATGCTATATATGCTCATGTTCTTTTTAGTACTCCTGAGGAGGCTAAAAGATGTCTAAAACAAATGAACGGGAAAATTTTAAGTAATTAATAAAATATTATAATATGTTTATTCTGTATAATATATATATATATATATAAAATTATATTATATCCGCATGTATGTCATCATAATAATTATTATTTTATTTTTTTTTTTTTTTTTTGGTATATTCATTTTATAATTTATATAAGTCGATATTGTATGCGTTCACGCATATAAATGTATAATTTGAATGTGAAGTATATGGTTATATAATGTTATATTTAAATGAATATACATATATATATATATATATATATATATATGCTTTTGTGGTTATATATATTTATCTATGTCTATTCCAAAATGGTATTATTATGATATGCATATATATATATATATATTTCTTTTTTTTTCCCATTTATTTTATTATTTTTTCTTTTTTATTGTAGATGGAAGAGCTTTAAGAATAGATTATAAAAGGAAAAAGAATCCAGGAGATAACCCTGAAAATATTAATTTCAACAACTATAATAATAATAAGTTCCATAGGAAAATAAATAGAACTAACCAATTTCATAATAATCGATATAATAATAATAAGAGAAATATTAGAAATACAAATGTAAGAGAAATAAATAAAAATAAATAAATATATATATATATATATATATATATTTATATATATATATTATTATGTTTTACTATGTATTTATGTATGTAAACTGCTTGTTTATATTTATATAGATATATCGTTGTATATGTTAAACGTTTTATTTCATTATTATTTTATTTTTTTTTTTTAGGATGGTTTAATGAATGATGATATGAATAGTCAATATGATTCGGAAAATAGTAACCTTATAGATTATGAGGTATTTATAAAAGGATTTGATTTTATATATATATTAATAATTATATATATATATTTTTTTTTTTTATGACAAATGTTTATGTATATTTGTCTATTTTGTTATTTATAGCAAATGAACAAGAGACCTAGGATTGGAAATATGAACGACATGAAAAGTGGTAATATAAATTCGACCATTGAGTTAAATAAATTAATAAAAGATTATTCTGAGAAAAAAATGTTAAATCAGTTACCTAACGACAATACAACAAATGAAGCTGAACAAATTATACAAACATTATTAAATAATATGATGAATAATAAACCAGCAAGGATAAAATTATATTTATGTGATCATTTAAGAACATGTGCAAAACATGTATTTAATAGGCCTTCAATATATATAAGTAATAATAACGGAATGGAAAATAGTACAAATCAAAATATGTATCAAAATAATAATAATAATAATAATAATAGTAATGGTGAATCATTATTATATAATTCATCAGATAAAATAAATAATAATGATATATCATTAAATAATCAAGATATTTTTTCTCTTCCTCAAGAAAAAAGTATACATAATAATAAACCTAATGTATCAACAAATAACAATGAATATATTTGGAAAGGTATCTTAAGTATGAAGAATAAAGAAAATTTGAATATTATTGGGCATGCATTACAAGGAAATGTAAACATTTTTTTAAATGCTCACATTACAAATATTGTAATAAGTCATAGGAAAAGGATGAAAAGTATACCTCAAATGGAAGCTATATATTATTTTGAAATCGAAAATAAACAAGATGAAAATATTTTTGATTCTTATAAAAATTATTTTAATACGAAAGATAGAGTTGGATTAGTATCAACAAATGAAAATTGGCATTTATATATAATATTTCCAGGAAGTCCGATATTTAATCAATTCTGTAATAATAATAATTTAGATAATATATTTATAGGTATTGTATGTTATAATCCTCAAATCGTAGACAAGAGAAGTGCTTTATCTTTTGCGGGACAAAATATGGATGCATCAAACAATTATAACCAAGGAGGTAAATAAAAAAAATTAATAGTGATCATATTGTTATTTATAAATTATTCATATGCTTATATTATTCATTCAAATAAATAAATATATATATATATATATATATATATATATATGTATATATTCTTTTCTTTTAGATATTTCTGGCAATAATAATATAATGAAAGGTGGACAGGACCTCTACAATAATCCGAACAATACATCCTTTCAAATGAATTCCTTAAATTTTAATGAGAAACAAAACAATAATAACAATAATAATTTTAACATAGGAGAAATGTCTAATTTTAATAACCAAAATAAAAACCATGCTAATTCTGAATATGAGCAAAATATAAGGGAAGAAAAAAATTCTACTTATAAACCAATGGACGATAATACAAAGGAAGAAAATAAAAGCGACGTTCCAAATTGGTTAAATCAATTTAGTTCGTTAGCAGCATATCTTGTCAAAAAGTAGGAAATAAAAATATATGGAGCAAAACAAAAAAAAAAAAAAAAGAGCTCATATATATATATATATATATATATATATATATGTGTGTATACATATATTTTTAAATATTCTTTATTAATAACCGAATATATGATAAACCAAAGAAAAAAGATCCAACTACATTTATCAACACAAACACATATTCATTTGAATCAATACATTTAATATGTATAATATATTATTCTTCTGTTTTATTCGTTCTTTTTCTTTTTTTAATTTTTAAATAGTTAATTTTTTTTTTTTTTTTTTTTTTTTTCGATAATACTTTATAGTATTTGAAAATATTATATATATATAATTAATATATATATATATATATATATATATATATATATATGTATATATTAATTTATTTATTTAATATTATTATTTTTTATTATTAATTATTCAAAATTAAAACTTTATTTAAATGATAAATTTAAAATATTTGAAAAAAATGTAAAAAATCATTTATATCGTTATAAATCAACGATAATTGCATGATAAATTTTTGAGAGTCATGCAAAATGAAAAAAATTATATAATAAATAAACGTATATTATACAATCCCATATATGTGTTTGGAAAATGGTGAACAAATTATTTATTTTAATCTATAATTATTCATATCTAGTTTTATTGTTAAATGTTTTTTTTTTTTTTTTATTATTATTTCTATTTTCAACAAAAAAATATTCACATACACATATATATATTTTTAAAATATATATATGTCTCATCTCATTTGAATAATTAAAAAAAAAAATCATTTTTTTTTTAAAATATTATTATTACATATATTAGTGGAACAAAAATTTTATGGATCATATATACATGTATACATATATATTATATTATATATATATATATATATATATATATATATATATATATATATATATATATTTATTTATTTATTTATTTATTTATTTATTAAAAAAAAAAAAAAAAAAAAAAAAACCATTTTTCTTTTTTTTTTTTTTTTTTTTTTTTTTCTTTTTTTTTTTTTATGAATTCATATCAATCATTTACTTGTTAAAGATGGAAAAGCTCTTGTATCATTTATATTAGGAGGATCTCTTTTTTTAAAAATTTTTTCATCAATTTGCATTTTAGACTTTTCATATTTATTATTCCAATTACCTTCATCAACTTTTTTAAAACTTCTATAACTTCTACGAAAACCTGGAAGTCTATCAACTCTTCCACCTTCTTCTAATATGTATTGATAAACATTGATAGCTTTTCTTTTTGGGTGATCTGATTTTAAATCTTCTTCTAATGTATCATTTCGTTTAGGTACATTAGTGGTAACTTTATTAACTTTTTCAGTATTATTTTCTTCATTTTTCTTTTTCTTTTTATCGTTACTCTCTGCACTTTTATTCGAATTTAACTTTTTTTCTTGTTGTCTTCTATAAAGATCATAATCTATGGTTACTGATTTGTATTTTCTACCTGCCTTACTACTATCTTCATAATTTTTATTTTTAAAATCTATTAAATTATCTCTTTTCATGCTATCATACTTACTGGTGTTATCATTATAATCATTGTACATTTTCTGCAAAGAAAAAAAAGCAAAACAAAATAAATAAATAAATAAATAAATAAATAAATATAATATATATATAGCAACCTTATATAATATGCATATTTTGTTTATACCTCTCTAAAATCAAACTTATTATAATTATAAGACGGGTTATAGTTTCTTCTATCCATATTCATTTTATAATCATAATTTCGAGAACCTCTGTAAAAATTACTACCTCCAAGAATATTGGTCGAAGCGTTACTATATCCGCCACCCCTTTTTCTTGTGAATTTATTCCTTAAATTATTTCCTCTTATATGATAATTATCACGATAACTTCTATACGTATTTTCATTCACATCATTAATACTGGTCACTGGATATTTATATCTATCATTATAATGAACATTCACTCTCTTGTTATAATAATCTTTTATAATGGGAGAAGGAATATTATCATGTACTTCGATTATCTTATTAACTTCTACAAACCAAAAAAAAAAAAAAAATTAAAAATAAATAAATATATACACATATATATATATATATATATATATATATATATATATATATTATTATATAGAATAAAAGGTCAGTACTTAATTGTCCTTATAAATATATAAAAGTATACATAATTTTGTTCAATAAAAAGAAGATACATATATAGGTGAAAATAATAAAATGTATATGAATATATATAATATATTAATATATATACCACTTTTCTATATTATCATATATAATAAAATACATTCAAAAATAAGCACTATCATTTTACCATTGCTATTATCAATAGTCTTTTCCTCATAAACTATATCTGGTTCGTTTTTAGGAGATTCATTTAAATCTTTATTTTCAATTTCTTCTTCTGAATTATCATCACTGTCAAAAACAGAGAATTTATTAGTAGTATGGACGCTATAACGTATTTTGGTCGCCATCTTCAATTGTTTAAAACAACTTTTATATAAAAGTTATATGAAAAATAAAAAAGTAGAAGTTATATATATATATAAAATATATATATATATAATATATATATACTATATTTCAAAGGTAAAATAAATAAAAACAGAATATGGTAAATAGTTGGCTATATATTATATTATAAATACATATAATATATATATATATATATATAATATATATATACCTTACTATGTTTATTATTTATTTTATTTATTTTTGGAAGCTCTTTTTTCAGTATTACTTTTGAAAGGGAGGTTTGTATTTAAATACGTTTTTTTCTTATTTTACAGGATCAAATAATAAAAGAAAATTTTATTATTTTGAACTTTTTGTTTTTCTTTTTTTACTTTTTTAATTCAACAGTTATTATATAAAATACAAAAAGGGGGGGAAAAATTATACGCTTTTTGATATTATATATGTAGGCTATATATAATAATATGTTTTTATAATATTATTTTTAATTCGCTATATTTTAAATTTATAAAAAATATAAATTAATTTTTTTATATATTTTTAAAAAATATATAATCATTTTATTTTTATATATCCATATAAATTTATATTTTTATATTTTATGTAGTAAAATATATTGTATATTAAAAATATATATATATATATTATTATATATATATAATAATATTAATATATATATCTCTTATTATATATTTTATATATATATATATATATATATATATATATATATATATATATATACATATAAAAATAGTGTTATTATTTTATATAATATATATTATAATATATACATATATTTAATACCTAATTATATATACCATATATAAATAATATTATACAATATATAAATATCTATATATTATACATATATAATATTATATATATATATATATATATATATATTATTTTTTTTTCTTTTTTTTTTTTTTTTTGATCATTTCCCACTCATTTTTTTTTATTTTATAAAAAATAATCCTCTTTTTTTTTTTTATGCTGATATACAACCAGTATATAAATAAATATGCCCTTATAAATAAAAATAAAATATATATATATCTACATATATATATTTTTTTTTTTGTATATATTGATTTGTAATGAAAAAAATAAAAAATAAAAAAAATAAAAAATATTTTAAATTAAAAATAAAATTTGTAGAACCATATAAATAATATTTATAATTTATTTAAAAAATAAGAATATATTTATAAATCATTGGTATTATATATATATATAATATATTTATATAACACTTATATATTTTTTTTTTAACTTAAAAAATGAGAGAGCAGGGCAACACCTCATTTTATGTCATTTCAGATGTGTGCAAAGTATAATATTATAATATTAGTAATAAATTATTTCTAATTTATTTATATTTTTTTTTTTTTTTTGTATACAAATTTATTATCTTTCTAATTAATTAGATGCTATATTTTAAAATGTATTCCGTTTTTTTTAGAGTCACCAAAAAGAAAAACTATAATTATTATATATAATATATATGTATATATATTTATATTTATTCATTTTTGCTTTTTATGAGCAAATGGAATATTTTAGAGAATTCCTTATAAGAGTTAATAAGAAAAAATGAAAATCATTTATTTTATAAAAATAAGAAAACATTAATAAGATATATACATATATATATATATATATATATATATATATAATATTTATATAATATTTATATATAGTTGTATTATTGTAATAAAAATTGTAAATGTTTTATGATAATTGATTATAGTGTTAAGAATATTATCATTTCATTATTTTTTATTTATACATAATTCTGTGTATACAAAATATGGTAAGAGAATATAAAATATACCATAGAACATGATTTAAGATGTACAACCTCACGACATTCGAAATGTAATCTCCAGCACTAAAGCTAATTAAATCTGAAAAAAAAAATTAAATAAATTCATATGTATAATGCATAGTAAAATGTATAATATTTTTTACATATCCATTTGTCCTATTTTATTAAGTTTTTTAATATAATATATATATATATATATATATATATATATATATTTATTTATTTATTTATATATTATGTTTCCTTCTTTTAATATATATATATCTTACATAATATTAGAAATAATAAATATGGTAACGATTTCTTTATCGTATTATCAAAATGAAGAGTACCATTTTTTGTTTTGTTAAAATACAAAGTGGAATATAGATAATTGGATAATGATATAGCAGTAGTTATTTTTAATAATATAATTGTTATGGCGTCAGTATTAATAGAAAAAAAATAAGTAAAATATAACATACTTAAACTATTAAATAATAAGAATGGAAAGATTATTGGGACTCCCATTTTATTAAATATATATATAGAAATAATATAGATGAATATATAAAAAAAGAACATAAATTTGAATTCTTTAAGAAATTTCATGGCTTGTTGGTATAAAACATACGTTTCTGAATAAAAATATATATTCTCTATATTACTATTTTTAATAACATTATTTATTTTTTCAATTGTCTCTATATTTTTGTTATAAGAACTTGGGTAATTATGAAAAATGGAACCTATCCTGCTATTTAAAATGTTATAATTCTCGTCCATCTATAAAAAAAGTTGTTTTATAATAAATAAATGTATATATACATTTTGTCACACTCTCTCTCTATATATATATATATGTATATATGTATATATTTCTTTTTTATACCTTTATGTATTTGTCGTAAAATATATGAGGAGATATTGTATGGTATTGAGGAAGAATCTGATCAATATTATCGTTATAAGATGTTTTTATTTGAAACATATGACTCTCATATATATCATCATTTTTATGATGAATCCAATTATAAATTATTTTATTAAATGTATCACATAATGGTTTCTGTATATTTTTACAAAATTGTGCACTTAATAGTTCTAAATATAATTTTTTGTTTTTTTTCCCTACATTTTGTAAATTATAATTAATGCATTCTTCTGAGTTATTATCTAATTCATATTGGGTATCAAAAAAATCTATATTTGTACAATCATTTTTTAGAAGTTCAAATGTTGATATCCATGATATAATTGGATTATAAATACATTTTTCTTTTTTCAAATCTTCAATTAATTTAACAACATTAATTAGATTATCTTCTTTTTCATAATTAAATGATTCAGGCAATACTAAATATCCTGGTTCGATAACATGGTTAGCTATACCTTCAAATATTTCTATAAACATTCTAACATTAGAATTTTTGTTCATATACCTAAAAATACTAAACTGTGTTTTATTATTAATAAATATGTATAGGTATAATATTAGGAATGACAAGATGAGAAGAAGTAATAGGGATATTTTTTTAAAAATGTGGAAAGGTTTTTCATTATATTTTTTTGGTTTATTAAACATTTTATGTTCTGTATATTGAGTATTATTTTGAAAGGTATTCATTTTGTCAAAATGGTTTGTGACACATTTTTTTGTATACATGTGTGTATCATTATTTTTAAGCATATCATTATTTTTAAGCATATCATTATTTTTAAGTATATCATTATTTTTAAGTATATCATTATTTTTAAGTATATCATTATTTTTAAGTATATCATTATTTTTAAGTATATCATTATTTGTATGGATGTTATTATTTGTGAACGGATAATTATTTTCCTCAATATTGTTGCAATTATTATTATTTACATTTTGTTGTGCATTAAAAAAAATAATCATTTCTTTTTTATCTTCTTCATTATTCACCTTGGAATAATCTATTACTTTAATTTGATCATTTGGATTATAGTTAATATTGTTGTTTTTTCCCTTGACATACAATAAATAGGAAAATATGTTATTAAAAAAGAAGACATAGTAAATATATAAAGATATAAGGGAAAATATTGTATTTAAGCAGAACCATTTTGTAATCGTGTAACTACAAAATAAGCCTATTGTATAAATAGATATTAAAACCAATGTTATTTTCCCATTAAAATATAAGGATTTATAAGTTGCTTGGAGGTAATAGAAAGTTTCCATATGGTTATCACTAATGGGATATGATGAATTATAAATATGGTTATTCAAATTTTCATATATATTATTATTATGTGAATCCTTCCCGGGTGAGGTACAATATTGATTATAATAAAAAATATTGACACAACAAAATAAGACACTCAAAAAAAACAAGACAAAATAATTCAACAAGAAGATACGCATTATATACAATTTAAATATTAAGTATATAAAAAATGTAGACGACAAAGAAAAAAAAGTTAATAAATATACACATATAAGTAAAACGATTTTTTTTGTATACGTTACAAATGTTGATAGGTTAATATTTATATAAAAAAATATAAATAATAATGAAAGTATAATAAATAAATAATTTGATTGAAATCCTAAAAGTATTGAATTTTGTTCTTCATCTTGTAATAGTTTATCATTTATTGTTAATACATTCCACATCTTGTTGTATTTTAAAATATGTGTATATATTGTTCCATCGGGATTTTTAATATTAATATATGATAATTTATTATTATTAATTAATTGTATATACTCATTTAATTTATTATACCAATTATCTAATAATTCATTTGATATATTATCATCAAATGTATAAACAAATAAGAGACCTTTTATATTAGTATATATTTTATTTATTATATTATGCATATTTTGTTGTTCCTCTATTTTATATATAAAATGATTTGGGATATATAAAAAATTAGGTAAAAAGTATAGAGCTTGAGAAAAAAAACGTTTGATATATTTTGTATCTTCTTTTATTATTTTATCAAAAAATACATTCCATTTTTCTATATTATTATAATTTATATTTGTAAGTTCACTTATTGTAAAAAGACCTAAGACAAAACATTTTGGATTACTAAGAGGGGTATCATATTTTTTACATATATCTTTCCAGTATATTTCTTTCTGATCTTTCAATATAGTTATTTGTTTAAAATATTGTAATAAAAAAAATATATCTTTTAAAGTATTATAATCTAATATGTGATTTTCCTTATTATTATTATTTTCTGAAAAAAACATAAGTGT
The DNA here is from genome assembly GCF_000002765.6 of Plasmodium falciparum 3D7. Taxonomy (NCBI): domain Eukaryota; phylum Apicomplexa; class Aconoidasida; order Haemosporida; family Plasmodiidae; genus Plasmodium; species Plasmodium falciparum. The sequence goes on from NC_037283.1 coordinate 1,881,930, forward strand.
AGCTGTTTTATCTTTTTTATAAATATTTATAAAATGATTGGTATTGTTTCCTAACTTGTCACTTGATTGTGTTAAGACATCTCCTGCCTTTTTTATTTCAAATGTTAGAGGATAGATATTTCTAATATATTTTAAACTATTATCAAAGGTTACAAAAGATGTTTCTATTTTATTAGAAATCATAGTTTCGTACAATGGTATACTTACTAACATAAGTAATAAAAAACCTATCAAGATGCTTAACACAACAAAGAAACGTTTCTGTATTGTGAAATTAACAAACTTCTTACATGTAAGTAAAAAAATATTTTCCTCTTCCTTAATTATATTTGGATAGTTTCTATCATGAAGATCATATTTTTTAGTATCCTTCTGAAGATTTTGTTCCACATTTGAGACTTTTTTAGTATTTATTATATTTGTAGGTGAATTATTCCAAATTTGATTCATATGTTCTATATTATTATTATCATATGATGAAGGATTTTCCTTCACATGGATACATGCATCTTTTATGCTCCCATCATAACAATAATTCTTATGATTATTCATATTACTTTTTTCTTTTCTAAAATGTATATATGAGCAGTTAATAAATATAAAATAAAATAATAAAAATAAATAGAAATTACAAGAATGTATAAACATAAATATATATATATATATATATATATATATATATATATATATATATTAAATTATAATGTCTTAGGAATTATATTTTAAATCATTATATAATATGTTAAATATATATATATATATATATATATATATGTATTCTTTTTACAAGACTTATGATCATGTTAACAAAATAGAACGAATTTATTTTATCCTAATTTTTATATAAAATTTATATACTTTATTTTATTTTTATTTTATTTTATTTTATTTTATTTTATTTTTATTTTATTTTATTTTATTTATTTGTTTTTTTTTTTAATAAATAATCCTAAAATATACAATATTTTATTTAAGCATGCTCTAGGGTGTAAAAGTCTAACTGCATTATTGCAGAAGGAAAAAAAAAAAAAATTATATAAGTGAGCACTACCATTATATTGATTGAAATGTTAAAATATTATAATCAGACAATTATAAAGGAACAATTGGATAAATGAAATAAAATAAAAAAAAAAAAAAAAAAAAAAAAAAAAAAAGTATTTTATCAGTGGAACGTAATCCATAATATATATATATATATATATTTTTTAATATATATGATATTATAAGTCCTTTAGATTTTTAAAAACCCCATTATATATTTTTTTTATTTTTTTCATTATACATTCATAATTGATTATAATATTCATAAGGTACAGTTTATATATGTTATTATATATAAGTAAAAATATTATAACCTAAGAATGTTATATATATATAAATATTATTTTTTTTTTTTTTGTTAAAATAAAATAATAGACCTTTGAAATTATAGTAGCACTTTATGAATGTTAAGACATTTATGGTTACATATATTTTAATGTGATTTCATTTATTTGATATTTACAAATTTATATACTATATAAAAAAAATACACATATATATATATATATATATATATATATATATATATATATATATGTTTATATTTACACGTTTTGCATACATGACTTATATTTTAAGTTATATATTATTCTACATATTTATATGTATGCCTGTTTTGTACTTAAGAAAATGTTGCTTTTCACCAATGGAACAACATATATGTACATTTTAAAAATGAACAAAAAAAAAAAATGCAAATTTTAATTTTTTAAAAAGGAATAATTTTATTTCATATATAAATAAATAATTATATATGAGGATACTAAATTAGGGGTAATAAAAATATCTAAATGAATTTATATTTTTTTTTTTGTTCTTTTTATGCTTTAAATTTTTTATATAAAATAATTACTATTCCATTATATAAAAAAAGAATAATATGAAATACATATCATTTTAACAATATATATATATAATTATTTCTTTATATACAATAAATATTGTTTTATAATTTTTTTTCTTTATTTAATTATTGTTATTTTTTTTTGATGGGAAGGTAATCTATATAATATTTTTATTATGTAAATAAAATTTTAATATAATATATATATATATATATATATATATATATAATATATATATGTACATTCAATATAATATATATTTTATATATATAATATAATACTGTTGAAATATTTCCCTTTCTATATATAATATTATATTATTGTATATATATAATATATAATTATATATAAAGCTATATTATTATATATATAATATGCGAATAAACTTGTATAAATTTTAATATTTATATTATTAGCATAAAAAAAATATTAAAGTACCTAAATGTAAATTATAAAAAATTTATAAATATTATATATATATATATATAATATTATATATTTCTTTTTTTTTCATATAATTTAATACTAATTTTTCAAAAGAATTATCAAAAGATTATATAAATTATATATATAATTTATAAGAATATATAAATAGAAGAAAAATTAAATAAATATTAAGTATATAATATATATATATATATATATAATATATTATATATATTTATAATTCATTATAAAATTATATATAAAAAAACAAAGTACATGTTCTTAATCATTTTTAATACATTTTTTTTTTTTTTTTTTTTTTTTTTATTAATAATAATATATTTATATATTTTATATACATAATATATTATTTGCCACAAAATCATTAATATTTAAGTGAAAAAGCTTTTAAATATGTTAAAAAAAAAAAAAAAATAATAATAATAGCTTTAAATTTTACAGATATATGAATAACGTATTTTACAAATAAATGTATATAAATATTTATATATGTATATATATGTAAATGTTCTTTATAAGTTTTATATATAATAAAAATGTATGATTTTTATAATTTTACTACAAATATATAACAAAACGCAAAAAAAAAAAAAGAAAAAAAAAGAGAAAAGATTCATATATCAAAAAATAATATATATTTAATCATGTAGAAAAATAAACATTATTATTTATATTTTTGTTTATATATTCACTTATAATGATTACAGTTATATAAAAAAGCTATAATAATTTATAAAAAAAAAAAAAATAATAAAATATACATACATATATATATATAAATATATAAAAAAAAAAAATAGATTGAAGAGAAGAAGAAGAAAATGTTAATATTTAATTAAATAAATCTTTCAATAAAAAAATAAATACATCATTAAAATATTATTTATATATGTAAACTTTGAAAAAAATAAAATAAGCTTGAAGACAAATAAGATAAACAATATATATATATATATATATATATATATATATATTTTATCACGAGGTGTTAATTATATAATATAAAGTTTTATAAATTAATTCATATTATATATAAATATATATATATATATATCATTATACATAGCAACATATAAGATTAAAATACATCTCATATCATATAAATATATATATATATATATATTTATATATTTATATAGTAAAAAATATTATACTTTCTTAATATTTGTACGATACAATGAGAGGATTTAATTACAACAACAATAGTAATAATAATAATAGATATAGTGCTTACCCCGATTATAATAATAGTTATGGAAACTACCAAGCATATGGTCAACAATATAGAGCGAATTATGGAACAGGGTATGTTCCAAATTACAATAATAATTCTAATAATTATGGTAAAAATTTAGCTCCAATTGATTGGAAAACTATAAATTTAGTTCCGTTTGAAAAGAATTTTTATAAAGAACATGAAGATATAAGTAAATTATCAACAAAAGAAGTTAAAGAAATTAGAGATAAACATAAAATTACAATATTAGAAGGTGAGAATGTACCCAAACCTGTCGTGTCAATTAATAAAATAGGATTTCCAGATTATGTTATAAAATCCTTAAAAAATAATAATATTGTAGCTCCAACACCCATACAAATACAAGGATGGCCTATTGCATTATCAGGAAAAGATATGATAGGTAAAGCAGAAACAGGTAGTGGGAAAACATTAGCTTTTATATTACCTGCATTTGTTCATATTTTAGCTCAACCAAATTTAAAATATGGAGATGGACCTATAGTTCTAGTATTAGCACCAACAAGAGAATTAGCTGAACAAATACGTCAAGAATGTATCAAATTTTCTACCGAATCGAAAATAAGAAATACTTGTGCATATGGAGGAGTACCAAAAAGTGGGCAAATATATGCTTTAAAACAAGGTGTACATATTTTAATTGCATGCCCAGGTCGTCTAATAGATTTATTAGAACAAAATGTTACAAACCTTATGAGAGTTACTTATCTTGTTTTAGATGAAGCTGATAAAATGTTAGATATGGGATTTGAATTACAAATAAGAAAAATTGTTGATCAAATTAGACCTGATAGACAAACTTTAATGTGGTCAGCTACATGGCCAAAAGAAGTACAAGCCTTGGCAAAAGACTTATGTAAAGAGCAACCAATACAAGTAAATGTTGGCTCTTTAACATTAACTGCATGCCGTAGTATTAAACAAGAAATATATCTTCTTGAGGTAATTCGTTTTTTTTGCACCTAATTCATGAACATTATATATATATATATATATATATATATATATATATATATATATATGATCTTATTATTTATTTATTTGTTTATATATTTGTTTATTTATTCCATAATTAATGATAATTAAAATATGTTACTTTTATTTTTTTTGTAAATATATTGTTTAAAAAATATTGTATTATTACAATATGTTATGTTATTAATATTATTCTTTTTTTTTTTTTTTTGTTTTTTTGTGTGTGTGTATGTGTATGCGTATTATATATTGATATTTTATTATATTACCATTTCATAATATATATATATATATATATATCCATATATTTTATTACCTACCTTCTTACATTTGTTTAGCATAAAAATGTACATATTTACTTATATTTCATTTTTCATGTTTTGTGTCGTACATTTGCATTTTATTTGTATTGCTTATAATAAGGATTCATATAGCAGTTCGTTGCAAATTTATAAGTGATAAATAATTAAAAAATCCTTGGTGATTTTTTAAAATGTGATGATTTCTATTTTTTAGCCAATCTTGCCTGTCCATTATGAATATATGATCATATATATAAATTATTTATTTTTTTGTTGTTAATTTTTTTTTTTTTTTAAATGATGAAATGATTTTAGGATATTTTTTTTTTTTTTTTTTTTTTTTTTTAATATTTATATTTTTTTTCATATACATAATTATGGATAAGTATCTTTTCTATATATTCTATATATAAGGAAAATATATGAAGTGGCAAGATTGTTGAAAAATATTAATACAAAAAATTAAGAAAAAAAAGAAAAAGAAAGAACGAATAAAAAGGAAAAAGGAAAAGAATAAAAAAAAAATAAATCATTTATATTAAATATATGAATGATTTATATATATATATTTTTTTTATTTTTTTTTTTTTTCCATTTCGTTTCTATCTTAATTTTTTTTTTTTTTTTTTTTTTTTTTCTTTTTTGATGTCCCAATCACTTTTAAATTTGCAATGAGGTTAGTTATGATACATTATTGTTT